>NC_088863.1:70093104-70146167 GCF_032884065.1 Artemia franciscana
GCATGACTTTGGCCTCGTACACAACTCAAGATGTGTCACAAGCTTTGCAGGCTGTCGTTTCCTCACAAGAGCCCCCGTTTGCAAAAGCAAGGTCCAAATCTAGTTGTGCTGCCAAAAATCCCACTACCATCCTAGAATAATGGCCACAGATACCAAGACCTTGAGACAATAACCCAGTATATCATCTCGAGATCCCCCACACAAACATAGGCAGCAACACTCACCTCAGTGTTGGGTTTGTCTCAACAGGGACGTCAAAGTAATTCCATTGACTTGGCTACCTTCACAAGCTTTGCATGCTCCCACTCCTCTGAGAGCCCCCACTACAGAGCTAGTTCAAGTCCTCAAAGTCAGTCAATGGTCTCACCGATTCTCCATTAAATCAACAAACCAAACTTTTTAGGCAAATCCACCACAATGGACTGCTGTCAAAGCCCACCATTCCTCAAGACTCCGTTGAGCACTCCATTGTTCAACGAATGGCCCCCATGAATGATGCTGCACAAGGGTACCACCCCCTCACAATAGGCAAAACCTACTTGTGCACCTCAAACATCAAACACGGGGACGTGTATCAATAACAACAATTCGGAAAAAACTACTGACCACACATGGCCATAAAGTCTCCTTCTCGTTTATCAAACGCTAATGATCCTTCCGCAGGTTCACCTACGGAAACTTTGTTACGGCTTTTACTTCCTCTAAAGGATCAACTTTGAACAACTTTCAACCACACCACGAGCGGCCCGGAGGCTGCCCTGGCGAGTCGTCCGAAGTTCTCACTAAATCATTCAATCGGTAGTAGCGACGGGCGGTGTGAACAAAAGGCAGGGACGTAATCGACGCAAGCTAATGACTTGCACCTACTAGGGATTCCTGGTTCATGGGGATCCTTGCAGTCCCCAATCCCAACCACGGAAGAAGTTCAGCGGTTACCCGGTCATCTCGGACAGGGAGGACGCGCTGATTCTTCCATTTTAGCGCGCGTGCAGCCCAGGACATCTAACGGCATCACAGACCTGTTATTGCTCACTCTCATATGGCTAGACGCCACTTGTCCCTCTAAGAAGAGCGATCCACCACTAGGATCCATCATCTATTTAGCAGGCTAGAGTCTCGTTCGTTATTGGAATTAACCAGACAAATCGCTCCACCAACTAAGAACGGCCATGCACCACCACCCACTGAACCAAGAAAGAGCTCTCAATCTGTCAATCCTTCCAGTGTCCGGGCCTGGTGAGGTTTCCCGTGTTGAGTCAAATTAAGCCGCAGGCTCCACTCCTGGTGGTGGACTTCCGTCAATTCCTTTAAGTTTCAGCTTTGCAACCATACCTCCCCCGGAACCCAAACACTTTGGTTTCCCGGAAGCTGCCCGCGGAGTCATTCAAGTAACGTCCGCGGATCGCTGGTTGGCATCGTTTATGGTTAGAACTAAGGCGGTATCTGATCGCCTTCGAACCTTTAACTTTCGTTCTTGATTAATGAAAACATTCTTGGCAAATGCTTTCGCAGTTGTTCGTCTTGCGACGGTCCAAGAATTTCACCTCTAGCGTCGCAGTACGACAATCCAACCTGACTATTCATAGATGGGGTTAATGGGGAATCCTGGAGGACTAGCTCATTTTATTAGTCTTATAAGTTTGCAAGCTCTCCAGGCTTGATTAGGGGCTAAAATTGAGAAACGGGCATAAATTGAAGAATATCATCCTATCAGGTAGTGCCCTTTTAGTTCCAGTTCCTGGGTTGAACATTTACTATTTTGTTTTAATTCTATCTTTTTATGGCCCACAACAAAGGCCTTCAATTTTCTTTTTTTTTATTAACCTCGTAATATTTATTAAGTGGAAGCCAACTGAGCCTAACAATTGCATCTTCTTAACTTTTAATATAAATAAAGACGACAGTTTTATTTCCCTTACTCTCTTGTCTTTTTGTTAAGTATTAAAGCGAAGCAAATGCTGAGATATGGGCTTCTTAAGTTGAATAAGCGCCACAGACTGTAATTCATAATTTTAATAAAACTTTTCAAATAGACTTTGTTCTCATGGCAATTGATTGATTACAGGTAAGTTATTTTTAGCTATGGGGCTGTTATTGATTTTGAAAGTCTTAACGACAAAACGAAGATTCAGTTCAATAATGCTTAACCTTCGTATCGTCAATAAGTACTGATTGTTTATCATTTTATCGATTCATCTCTTTAGCTATTTACATGGCAATATACTTGAATTACTATTTAGTATTATTTTAAGTAGATGTAACGAAAAATCTCTCTCCATAGTATGTCAGTAGTACAGTAATGTTGTTACTTTATTAGTAGATCATTATCTAATTCCGTGGTTAGTACCAAGGATTTGCCGTAAATAGTTTCTACTGCAAGGAAAATATAAATGGCAGTCCTTTTCAAGCTGTCAATTTTAGACATCTGTGTATTTTATGGCCCAACAATTCCTGTATTTGCTGAATTCACACAGCTCTGATATACTCCTCATATACAAGATATAGGTTTAAACAACTTCTTATCTTGGTGATCATTATGATATTTTTGAGAATCGTATTTCTAGACTAACCTATTCAGGCCATATCCTGTAATAGCAGGGTGTATTGATACTCTACTTGGCAATACGGTGTCAAGGGATCGATTTCAGCTGTCGCATGGCTGGATGACAGGCTTGCTACCAGTTCCTGTGAAAAAGATTGAGCAACCAAAACGTCTATTTTACGCCCTATGTGTCATCAGTGACTCAGGAGAGTTTTCTCCTATTCAGCACTCTTTTGCCGAGACTAGGGCTATCTCAACTGTTCCTAAATAGCTCCTTAAAAAAGAAAATGTCTGTTTTTCCCTTTTTATAGACTTTAGCTGGAGATTGCAATATGGTGGCAGCCAATTTGTATACCAAGTCAATTTTTGGAGAAGATACTCTTGCAAACGTCAACATGAGAAGCCGTTAGGTGAGAACAATGGTTCTATTGTGTGACACATTCGAATATGTGCAAAAACTCAGGTATTGTTCTTCTTGGCCTTCCTTTTTATTCTCTTTTTTTTTCCTGTCGTCTATCAGTTTATTTATAAGTCCTGCTATAAATATTGGTACTAGTCTAGATATTAAATGTAGTTGATAAAAGTACGACTGTGTCAAAAGTAATCAAATAACGTGATCAAAAGTCAAAAATTAATCAAAAAGTCGAATAACTAAATCAAAAAGTCAAATAACTAAATCAAATAACTAATCAAGAAGTCAAAAAGTAATCAAATAACGTAATCAAAAGTCAAAAAGTAATCAAAAGTCAAATAACTATGCCTCCAAGGTTGATAAAACCCCCACAGCCTGGGGGACAAGGGTTGCAAATTATGCGAGTTGCCAATTGTTTATAATATAAGCTGTTCGTGGAAGGGGGGATCGTATAAACTTTGGAAGAGGTTCATTAGATGGGAAATCGAAGGTTCTAGCTCCCTTTTTAAGTTGCAAAAGTAATCGGAGGGCAACCAGCCCCCCTCTTCCCCAACATCGTTTTCTCCCTGATGCATCCGATCAAAACTTTAAAATGGCCACTTTGTTCAAAATACTTCAAAGGCCAAACAAGTATGCATCCATAATCGACCCCCCAGCTCTCGGGACAAGGACTATAAATTATGTTAGTTGCCGATTGATAAGATATAAGTTTTTTATGGAATGCGTCGTTAAATATACTTTGGAGGGGACTAATTCGTTTGGAAATCGATAACACCGCTGCCCTTTTAAAAATGAAAAGTGATCGGAGGACAACCAGCCACCACAACCCCCCTCCCTCCCCATCACCAAGCCCTTTTTCCCCAAATGTATCCGAACAAAACTTTCATATAGCCATTTTGTTCAAAATAGTCCAGCAGTTAAATGATCATAGCTCAGGAGTTGGCAAAGCTCCCTCAGCCCCGGGGCAACGGCTGTAAACTATGCAAGTTATCCATTGTTAACATAAATGTTTTTATGGAAGGGGTGATAATATAAACTTCGAAGGAGGCTCGTTCAACTGAAAATTGAAAGTTATGATACCCTTTGTAAGAGTCAAAAGTGATCGGGGAGTAACAAGTCCTTCCCCCTCCCACGCCGTCTCTTCCCCATTTGCTTCCGATCAAAGTTTTGATATAGCCATTTTTGTAAAAAAATAGTCCAAAGGTCAAATAACTGTGCCTCTAGTGTTGACAAACCCCTCACAGCCTGGAGGCAAGGGCTTGGATTTATGCAAGTGTCCCATTATTAACATATAAGGTTTTTATGGAAGAGGTGGTCGTATAAACTTTGGAAGAAGCACATTTGATTGTAAATTTAAAGTTTTTGCTCTCTTTTTAAGAGTCAAAAGTGATTGGAGGGCAACCAGCTATGCATCTGGTGTTGACAACCTCCTCCTTCCCAGCCTCCGGGACAAAGGCTGTAAGTTACGGTAGTTGCCTGTTTCTAACATAAAAGATTTTTATGGAAAGGATGTTCATACAGAATTTGTAGGGGGTCATTCGATTGGGAATTGAAAATTCCAGTGCTCCTGTTAATAGTCGAGTGATGGGAGGACAACCACAACCCACAAGAACTTTTTTCCCAAATGTACCCGATACAAGTTTTGAAATAGCCAATTGGTTTAGAATAGTCCAGGAGGTCAAATAACTATCCCTCTAGGGTTGATCCCCCTTCCTTGCTCTTTTAATGTGACCCCTCTCCTCGACAAAGGTCGAAATTTCGTAATTTCTTTTTTCTTCTAATTAGTCAAAAGGTATTCTAACTAGCTATGCCTCTAGGGATGTCATGTCCTCTTTAGCCTCGGATCAAGGAGTGTAAGTTATGCAGTTTATCCTTTGCTTACACGCATGATTTATCATTAGGAAAAGGAAATCTGTCGTATCAAAAACGCAGATCGTAAGTACCGCATATGGTATTAAGTTCAAACTGTAAGGACACGATTAGGTAGAAGTTTTAGTATGGTTGGAGGGCTGTCAGAACCCCTCCCATGCCCTTTTTATCTGCCCTGTCTCCAAAAACATTCGATCAAAATTTTAAAATAGTTAGCTTGACCAGAATGCTCTAAATGTTAACTATGCCTATGGGGATGTCATAACCCTCCAGGGTTTTGGAGAGGAATTTCAGAAACAATCATATTATGCCATGTGCATGCTAACTGTCAAAAGGGCTTATCAGTAAAATTTCAGGAACGACTGAGGGTATTTTAAGGCTCATTTGTCCTAGTAAAGGTGGTCTGGATGGTTTCTTGTGACTTTTTCTGTTCCCAAATAAAACCTTAAAAAAATAAAAACAATAAGGAAAACTTTAAAGGACTGAAGTTTTGCAGCCATAGAAGAATCTTCAATACTGATAGATCTAACTGCTTTACCAAAGATTGTGTCAATTTACCTGAGACGACAGTTGGGCAGTGTAACCAAGCTTTAAGGTTGGTGATGGTGAGCTTCATATAAACTTGGCTTTTTGCCACCTTCACCGCTAATATTAAAGTGCCTTCCACTTCACTCAACCCCTGTGCCCAGCACAGGAGTCTAAATCTTGCAGTTGTACTACGCGCTATTCCAACTGTCCCATACATCTCGTCTTTTACTTGCATTTGATTTGAAAATGGTATCGTGGCAAACCAAAAAGTACACCCTTTGAGTCGCCATTCTCAAAACCTTATCCAGGAAAATTACAGCCCCATTCCTTATTAAGATGGAAAATCACTGTTTTGCAATAGTAGCAGTGATACGTCCTCTTTTTTCTCCTGCTTTATGTTCTTGGTCAATTTTGGGGTACTGGGACATCGTAGAATGTTGTTCAAGGGCTCATTTACAAGCTAATTCTTATTTCTTGTCGTTTTTAGTAAATTTGACTCGATAAAGCCGTTATAAAGTGCCATATGGTACAACAAAATAGAAATTTGGATGATGTTTCGAGAATTTAAAGACTAGGCAGGACATGGCTATAATAGAGAGCAAATTATGAGGCCATTTATAAATTATGCTTTATATTCACTTTTTATATGTTTGACTTTTATTCGATTTTATTATTTTCCAGGGGGAAATTATTAGCTCTGCCAGTGTTCAAGACTTGATGGCTACAAAAACGACAGTTTTTTAAGGTTTTCTTTATTGTTTAGATTTTGTTAAGGTTTTTTTTTTGGGGGGGGGGGACAGAATAGGTTATGAGGAGCCATCTAGACCGCCTCTACTAGAACGAATGAGCCTTAAAATTTAAATATATGTAAACACATGTTTTCTCACCTATTATGAAAAGTTCCAGCAGTTTTATTTTTTCTTTTTTTGAAATTTAATAATAGTGGAAAATTTTTGCTGTCGTATTTTTATGCTCATCAAACAAAAATGTAATTATGTGAGGCATTTGATATCACCATTTCGATGACTTGTTATCGCTCGTAATAATCAAAGTTTGTGGGGTGTTTCGAGCTTAATTCAGCCTAAAGCTTCGACTCATGTTTTGTAGCCAGAAATATAAATTCAGTCGTAACGAAAGGCTTGAATGCTGAACTAACACCTAGTGTTCAGATTTTTTCCATAATGAATTGTATTATTATATCCCTAAATATTGTGCTTGTCCTAGCGAAATATTTTGAAGCGATTGATTGTAAAATCAAAGTGTATGAAGTTCTGATCAGTGTGGCATCAACAAGTGAAGTTTCACTGCTGTATCAAATTATGTTTTGATGAAATGAAGTCAAGAGGAAGCCAGGCTGATTGAATTCCGTTTTTCAAGTTATTTTTTTATAGATTTTGTGCCAGTTACTTGACTGAATCTCAATTTGCTTCTTCATAAGTACATTTTCTATAAAAATGAAAAATAATAAAAACTTCTACCACAGAATCATAAGTAACATCAGAATGATTTGGGCGTGTGCATTATTTTTTCAGATGCAAATTTGCCTAATTTCAGAGTGTAATACATTTAAAGACAGATCCTTCTTGTGAAATACAGTAGCAAATACAATAACAAGGAAAAAATTCTTCGGATGATTTTAACAAAATGAATGGTAATATTATAACAGAAATTAGAAATTTGTCTTCTTTGCTAGTTTTGTTCATTTTTTGTAAAGTTATTCGATTTGGTAACCGGACCATTCTACTGTCTATAGAACATTACCTCTAGGGAGGCATGGGCATTTTTAAGCTGATTATTGACTTATTTCTCTCTTTTTCTTAGGGAATGGCTTTAATTCTTGGTGATAAAGTGAATGCTATCCAAAGAGTTGTGCCAAAGAAGTGAATTTGTTTCTTTTCAATTGGTTTGAATTATTTTTTGTTTTGCTTGCTGATGAATATTAAATGGCTTATTGGTGTTTTGGAAATGTATTCTAAAATAAAATATATTCATAGTTAATCCCAAACTAGGTTGTGTCTACTTTCATCTGTCATATCTTCATCTCAAGGAAGTATTGCCATTTTATATTCTCTGGGCTCTATTTTAACAATAGCCGTAATTCAGGGTTTTTCTGTGTGGAAATCGGCTGATGTCGACCATAGAGTAAAGCAAAAAAATAATAATAAATGTCAGAGTCTCGAAAATGTTGCGTTCAGATTCTGTCGTTATTTTGGAGTTTCGGTAAATTTTGAATAGAGCCTGAAATAGAACAAATGAAAAAATAGACAAAACTTATCTTTGTCTCTATTTTATCAACGAAATGGTTAGTTCTGACAAATTATAATTTATCGTAGCATTTATAGTTAGAAATGGTTAGTATAATTATATCATAGCGAGAATGCCTCTAACGGCAAACTTGTAGGTATAATTGATGGAAGGAAAACCAAGAACATAATGGGCAGGAAGAAAGGTTCAAGAAGGTCATAAGAATATCAATAGGAAAATGTCTTCGGCGTGATTGTTAAGCACTGTCACTATAAAATGGTGGTACTGCAAAATGTAAAGCTTAAGTTTTGGACTTGCCATATATGCCAATAGGTTAAGTTACAGTAAACTTTAGAACAGAAAAACTTTTGATCAAGTTTTTGGGGCTTTGGGAAAACAAGAAAAGGAGTTTATTCTATCTTGCCGTTTTTTGAGAAAAGTGAATATGATGGTGTTACTTTTCATTTTTATTTTTATAATTCCATATATTAAAAAATGGTCTTATCATCTCATTGATAATAACACATGGGCCCCTATAAGTTAGATCGGGGAAATTATTGTTGGCGACTGGATGAATTTATGATATGTTGGCCATTAACTTGCCTTTTTTATGTGTGATTTTTCAAAGAATTAGCATGGGTTGTGTCCATGTATTGGAGAAAAGCCTTTCTAGTTGTGGGCTTACTTACAGAGGGAGTTGAAAAAAGGATCGTTGACAATAAAAAGCTATATCTTCGATTTAAAATTTTAAAAGTACACTTGACAATTTATTGCACTGGATTCATCTAGTCAATTTTAAGGAGTATCTGAAAATTAGCTAAAAAAAGATATATAACAAACAGATTTCGATTCTGGAAAAAAAAATGTTTGAGACCAAGAAAACTAGATCGGTCATAAAGAGAAGATTAGAAACTTCCTAGATTCAAATGATACAATAAAAATAGCAAACCTAAGCTTTTCTTGTGGCTAATGGGATTGATATGTAAAATGAGGAAAGGTATCATCTGTATTCTTGAATGAATAAAAGAAGCTTAGTGGCTAACCAAAAATAATTTAATAGAATTGGTCTTTTGCAACCCGTGGACTATGCTTCGATAATTTCTTTTGAGGGGTGGACTACTATAACTTTTAATTGATGGCAAAGAACCGAGACCAAAATGTTTCACCTGCGATGCTTTTGTCAGTGAGCCCGACCAAGGTTGATACAACACTACGTTGACTAAGCAATGTAAAACTAGTTTTTGACCAAGTTTGACTGAGATCCAGGAACTCCTTTTGCTAGATTAATAGTGGTTTTGTTGATCCAGTCTGTAGTAATATTTTGCCTACAGAGTTTCGGATGAACGGAAAGAGGTATTATTGCTCATGTGGGTGGAAATTCTGCATGACTTGACTGACACTGACATGACATTACGACCTCTACAGTATCTGATGTTTAAATACATTATATACTTATGTTTAAATACATTGAAACATTGTATAGGAATAGGAAAGGATAAATAAAACGGAGGATAAATACAACAGAGGACTTGGAGAATTTTAAGCAATACATTCACTGTACAAGCAGCTACATGCTTTTGAAATATTCGTAGAAAGCTACCCGTGTTGTAGAAAGATTGGAAAGAATTTTCCAAAAATGGGAGGAAGAAGGTGTTCATGTAGGGGAAATTTTATTTTATAAGATAAAGGCTCTATTATAAGTCGGTTGAAAAGTATAAAAAAAGTCATTTCCCTCGAATTCTCCGTTCCAGTTCATCCAGACGGCAATAGTTCTAACTGCATTTCAGTCGAAGGTCCTAACAAGAAAAGTTAAAATTTAGATACTTTTATAGTATATTATTGTCTTTAACTGTAAGTGGATTTAGATTTATTGTATAACTTATTATCTAGGAATTTGTTTAAATATGGAACCCTTTCATCTTTTTATTTCAAGTATATTTCAAAAATCCTATGGGCATATTGATTGAAGCCTTCAGAGAAAAATTTACAGAGATTTTCATTACTTATGGTGTTAGCCATGTGCAAGAGATTTTTCTGACTTTACTCTTTTTGAGCAAAACTTACTCTTTTGGGCCCAAATCTTTACTCATTCGATACGTTGGCGGTAGCAATCGCTGGTGATTGCGGTTGTGGTTAGCGGTCGAGAAACGTCAGCGATGGCAGAATTTTGTAATTTCAAATATAGATGGTGCGACATCTTCATCGCCAAATTTAAATTATTAGAACGTGAAGTAAGATGCTGCTAAGATAAATATGGTGAATATAAAAAAAAAGTAAAGAAAGGAATTAGTGATAAAAGTAGCCGAAGGAAAAAATGAAAAACCTATTTTAAATGTTAAAGAAAAAGTTTCCACAAACCCTTTTGAAGTAAAAATCAATAGGAAGACGTTTGACATCCGTGGGAGAAAATTAAAAGAAGAGAATGGTCTTCTTGGAGTTGCTTGGCAAAAAGCTGTCAAGAAGGTAATTATCTTCTTATGATCTGTTTTTGTGTGGGAGGTATATGTCCCAGAGAAATAGGAAAAAAAGGGGCAGCTCAGGACTGCACCCTGTGGAAGACCTTTAGCTATTGTAGTTTTGGGTGAGGAGGCTGAACCTACACAAACAATGAAGCCTCAATTTTCTATGACAGATTTAATAAAGGACACAAGTTTGGAGGGTAATCCCAGACTTGCTAGTTTAGCTAAAAGAGTCTGGTGGTTAACATTGTCTTATGCCCCTTCAACATCTAGGAATGCAGCAATTAGGACATTATTTTTGGATAGGGGTTCATTTATTGCATTTGTTAACAATGTAAAAGCATCTGTTGAGGATTGGTGTTTCCTGAAGCCAGTTTGCGTATGAGGTATCATCAGGGGCATCACTAGCCTTCCACCTTTGGGGGGGGGGTACCTGAGATGTGCCAACAAATCTTAGGCAAGTGCAGACAAAAAAAAATTTCTCCAGATATCAATACCCTTTGTTGAAATTTAAACTTGAAAAAAACCATGTCATATATTATATTTCAAAACAATTAAAAAAGATAAGACGCATGATCAAACCTGTACAAATGAATCAGCTAAATTTTAAGCCAGCACTGCTTCACAACTTTCCACTTTCCACATGGTCAAGTCTTTTGTCTCCCATTATTGACCTCAATCTATTCTTCACAATCTTCATTTTACTGAATATTTGCTCACCTTTGGCCAATGTTACTGGAATTGTTTTTGCAAATATGAATGCTCTGTACACTAAGGGCAATCCTCTTCTACTCTTCTTTGCTAGAGAGAATAGCTGGGCAAACTCAACTGCTCTTCCAGAAACTCTGTTGTTTTCATGCTTGCAAACTTCTGCAAAAATTTCCTTATTGGACTGGAAAACTCAGAGGACCAGATTCTGTATCTTGCTTATTTCAATTAGTACCCATACCAGTAGGTACAAAAATGCTAAGGGTGGATCCCATGGTAGTTGACCATGCTAAAAACGAATATTGTAGGGTGCATGTTCACCATTGGGGGGTTTCTGAGATATAGGCCAAAAACACCAAATTTGGCCTATAATGGGGTTGGACAATTCTAATTTTTTTTCTACAGATAAGATTGGTCAAATCCAGCATACTCTTACATCAATAGAAAGAAGAGACCTGGGGCTACTTAAATATGATTTTTGTTTATAAAAAAAAAATAAAAAAAAATAGTTCACTTTTTACTGCAGCCTTAAAACAAAATCAGATTTTTTTCAACAAATTTCTAACAGAAAAGCTAAAAATTAGAAATTTTTTCAAAATAAAGTATTTTTTTATATTTAAAAAGAAAGCCTCTTTAATTTCAAACACATTGAGCTAAGGAAAAAAGTTTAAGTTAGTGTATCTGGGGGGCCTGCAACTTTTTTAACAAGTGTACCCAATAATAGGAATTTTGTTTAGTAACTTGCTGCCTAGTGGGAAGTTGATTGATAAGCTAAGCAGAATAAATTGATGAGCAGAAGATGAAAAATAAAAGTGAGTCAGGTAGGCCAAGATAAAAAAAAACAAAACAAATACAGTTACTTCAGGTTGATTCAGCATGTGATTCTGATGCAAATACTGATTTGCTGATGGATAATAATAATAAAGAATATGACACAAATTTGGAAGATTAAAAAAAAATGAAAGAAATCAAATTTTTAAAAGCACTTTTAAACAAGTAAGAGAATTAATGAAAGTAATTTAGAAAATTAAATATCACAAGAAACTAGGTGGTACTGACTCTTTTAGATTTATAAGGACTGATCAAAAGGCATGTTACATTGATCAATCAGATTTAGTATTGGAACTTCTAGCTCTAGTGAAAACCTGTGGGACTGCTTTCCGAATGGAACATCTGTGATTTGAAATTGATTTGTCAATATTTAATCTAGAATAGTTGATACTTGCTGGAGAACAAGTAGTAAATGTGTTCCTTTTTGTTTTTGTACTTATTTATGAAAGTAGTCAAAATTACAACACAAAGTGGCCAAAGGTACATGATCTATGCTGTACCTCTGACCAGTTGATGTATATTTTTTTTTACCTCTGTTTACTCTAAAAAATAATGCAATACATGTTCTAGAGATAAAATGTGTGTTTTAAGAAAAAAGTTGGTCATGAATCTAATGTATCATTTCATAATGAAATGATGCTTTTTCAAAAAAATGGCCAAAGCTGCAACACTTTCTACACCCCACCTCCCCCCTGATGGTCTCAGATGATTTCATTGTTGTGTTTAACCTAATGACAATGTCAATCATCTTTGTTAAATAGGTTTCTGCATTACAGTATTGTCTCTAATGAAATTTAGCCTAATTTTATGTGAGTAAGAACAGTAGAGCTGTGAATACAAATGGGATATCACTTGAAAAAAATATTTCAGAAGTAGATAATAATAAAAAGAAACATAATAATTTGATTGAAAGAAACATGTTGTATATTACAAATTAGCCTAAGAATTTCATTGTTCTCTCAGGTGGGTTCAAGGAGAGATTCAAAGTGTCTCTGGTAAAGCGTGGCTTCAGTCCAACTTTACCAGAACACTATGACTACAAGGAATGCTTGTCCTCCAGCCACAAAGAGGCTGACGAACGCCTTATGACACATGGCAAGCATATTAGCCATTATGCCTGTAGTATCGTTGTGCATGCCAACAACACAGATATGGCAGTAGCTTGTGTTCATTTTTTTGAAGAGCTTTAAGCTGAAGGACTGAGCAAACTTTTCTTGAAGTTCCCAACTTACATTATCCCAGTACACGAGCTGGCAGATGGAGTCCACTTGTCCAAAGAGGAACAGATTATGTTACCGTTTGTGCCCTGTCTGTCAGGGTATGACACAACAAACTTTTTCTTTGGCATTGGGAAAGCTTCTTTTTTAAACGCTGCAGCATCTCCAACTTTTGCCTAAAAAATGGTGTCTGTTATGGAGCAGATCAAAGATGCAGAAGGGAAACTTGCAGTCAACACGTTTAGAGAAGATTACAACCTATCAAAATCCCTGGTCGTTGGAATTTATGGTAAACAGGCAGGATTCAATTCACTGGCTAGTGTATTTGGTGCCAGAAACAAGATGTGAGAAGAATGTCACATTCTGACAACACCTTCAAGCCATGCATACAAAGAGCCATATTTGCTACATGGATAATCTTGTCGTCAGTACAGTCTCAGCCAAGCATTCCAGACCCACTCCTCTATGGATGGAAGATGGCTGAAGGTGGAGTAGATGTGGTTGTCTCAAGCTATAAAGAATATTTCTTTGAGATATTTGTCGATTTTTACAGCACTTATTTTGAAACTGCAGTAAATAGAGAAAAAAATAGTGCTTTTTTTTTAATTTAAAAATCATATTCTTGTGGATCTAGATCTCTTCTTTTGATTGATATAACACTACGCCGGATTCTTCAACCCTATAACTTGCAAAATAGTCCTGAATCATCACACTTAGTTATTGGCTAAATTTGACGTTTTTGGCCTATATCTCAGAAACGCCTCAATGACGAACATGTGCCCCACGATATTCATTTTCAGCATAGTCGACTACCCTAGGATCTGTCCTCAGCATTTTTTTACCTTCTGGCATGGGTGGGTAATAGGTTCATGAGGCAATCAAAGACAGGAAGTACCAGCTGCTTTGTTGTTGCAACATCCGCAACATCTCACTTGTTCTCTTGCTATTGGCGTATCTTCTAGGAAGCCGCCCCTGACTATGGTATCATCTATGTTCCGCCTACCACCAAGAGTAGAATTATTCGTCAGTCATGGGACAATCATTGTCCTCTTCTCTGCAAATTAATTGCTTGGCCATACTGACAGATGCTGCTACTTGATCAGTGAGTTTGTTCTTGTTGCTCATGGATTGTTTGATGACAGTCATCGTGGCTTTCATCAAGTTGCATGCACTGACGATATCCAGCTCTACTGCTTGAAGTTCGCGAATCAGGATGTTTGTTCAAGAAAGTAATATCCTCATGAACATCAGATATGCTATGAATTTGAATCTAGTAATGGCACTAAGAAGCCTGCTGGACTCTGACTTGGTGTCTGAATTTGCTTTTTCTCTCAGCAGTCCAACAACTTATGGCAGAACACTCCAGAGCGCTTCAAGCGACTCTGATCTCGCAGACCACCTTGTTTCTGACATTCCCTTTAGATGAAGCTTGCCTTCAACTTCTTCTACAGCCTTGCTGTACAGATTGAAGCGGATCCCCCAGTGAAAAAATTATAGGCTTGCTGTAAGACACCAAAGATGTTGCATTCACAGCAATGCTCCAATATAATATTCCCTCTGTGGGTGAGACACTTGAGATACAGAACATTTCATCTGAGCTTCTTGGAAATGTGAGCCTGTGCTCCCTCAAAATAGCCACTCATATTGCTGGTAAAATCATAGCATTGAAGTGCCAGTTTGTCTTCATTGACACCACGCTTCCTCATAACTTACAGAATTTCTTCGGAAAGATTGACTCCTTTCTTCAACTCAGAATCAACAATGGTGGGTAAGTGCTCTTTAGCGGCTCTTTCGACATCAACACATCCGACACCTACAACAAAATGTTCCTTGTGGCTGACAGACGGTGTTCCGTCTGCAAGCACTCCAAAGAAGTTAGCTTCATTAACTTCTGCTACGTTTTTCTGAACCAGCTCTGTTCCAACAATGGTAATCAATTTATTTTGACTACATCCCGACAGATAGCTGGTGACATTTGGCTTGTTGTGCTTACTCATCCATTGATTCATTTCAGTTTTATGCCTCCAATGTAGGTTGGCTAGCTCAATGTAATTGCCCCCCATCATGATCTTTGCCAAGAAATGCAAGACATTGTTTACCTAGCGTGGTGGTGATGTCGAGCAACATGCGTATGATGCAATGACCTCTCTCCTTTTCTTTTTCTCCTTTTCTCTTTGTCAACTAAGTTGGGCAAATACTTTTTTCTTGCTGCAAAAGAAATGAGATCACCAACAGAAGCTTTACGGTCATTTGATTGGAAACGAGTGACAAGTATTCCAGGGTTGACACTCTTGCTATGCATCTTATGCCAGTTTCTACTTCCGGCAACGAAAGCTCCATCTTTGTTCCTGTATTCGCGTCCAGGTCCAGTTAGGAACAAGGAACACGCGAAGCAGTAGTTTCGACTGTATTAGTTCTAATCCAGTCACAAAGGGTATAGCCGTATAGGGATCCCCCTATCTTGACGTTTTAAAGCAGACATGCCAATATCATTTGCATCTACTCTTTTTTCAGCCTTCACTCCATTGTGTATTATTCAGTCATCAAATTCTCATGTTCATGTGGATAGTTTGAATCACCTTTATATTTCCCATTAACACTTGCATTTTTTAGCAAAATATCTTTTCACGATCATGGACCGAAGCCCCGAGACGTCCGGAATCTGGCAATAAACGAGATCATATTTATCAGACGTTTCTTCCAAACGCTGTAGACAGTTTTATATTACGTTATTTCATACATTAAAAACAAGAAAGAAATAACCGCCAAACAGTTCAGACCGATATCAATGAGCACTTTGTGTGAATAGAAGGCATATTTAAACAGAAACAGACATGTTCAATTGGCAGCTGCTTATCGTCCAAAATAAGTAATGTATAAAATCTATGTCTTTTCCTTGCACATCTGAAAATTGCGCTAAAGAACAACGTTAAAAGCACCAGACCATAATTCCTCTATGCATCTTATGTGAAATGCTTCATCCACGTTAAGCAGAAGCTGTCACTTGAAACTAGGCTAAGAAAACTGCTACACGATGTAACATAAATTTTGGTGTGCTTCTGTGTGGGCGAGTCTCTAGCATTGCCTGTTTCTGCAGTAAGTTCCTGTTCCAGCTTCCCGAGTTAATTCTATAAAAGGGCTCAAAAAAAGATTAGTATAGCTTGAACATATCCCATATCCAGTTTCTTGTACTAAAAAATGATTCAATATAATGACGGTCAATATTTGGAACAGAACAATCGCTGCCTCATACACAGGACTATCTTTTGTAACCAAACAACCGGCAACTGCTCAGCTAAATGAATTGCTAATTATTTCTTATTTGTAAGTTCAAAGTAAATGTCTACTAATTTTGTCTGTTTCGCCCTTTCTGGGAATTCCAGTTCTACATACAATTATAATTCTTTCTCCCTACCTGAAAATCTTCACACTCCTTCATTTTAGTATTTAATTAGCCTTAATTACGTACAGTTGAAACTGTCTCGGAAGGCGATAATTAGATCTTTAGGGAATAACATATTTTTCAGCTCTGTTTGATGCTAAAATTTACCCACAATTAATTAATTAGATAAATTTGTGACAGCTAGTTTATGCGTTTAGTGTCCAAACTATTACGTGTATAATTATACTTACAGCAAGGACGGGAGGAGGCTGAGACTCTGAAGCACTAAAACAAGAGGCACCTCTTCTAATGACTGATTCAATGCTTTTTGCTGCGCTAAATTGACTCAAGCTTGCATCTTGCTGTTCAAGATCACTTTCGCCAACCACGGATTCTACTGGGGTTTTCTGCCAGCCACCTGGCCGAAGCCATTTCAGAATGTCAAACAGGGTCGTCTATTGCACTTTCTTTGGCTCAATCTTCACCTCAGTTCTGTTTTTCAGTTCTTCGCAATGATGCTTACGCAAGTGGGTAGCTCGATAATCTGAGTCGAATTCAAAATATCTCTCATCTTTCTTTCTTTCCTTGCACACTTCACAAACAAGCTTCTTCCTAGTTCTGGCTCTTTTTCCTTGTTCTTCCAACATATTCCCTTATCAAAGCACGACACAATATAATACACCGAACTTTCGTATCTTATGGTTCTAGATCCAATGTCGCACTAATTCAAAATCACACTTACCTTGACATTTTGTCAAGGTAAAGTGTTTAATTAAAAGCTAAAGCTTTTAATTGTTTTAAAAAGCAGAATTGTGGCAAAGAGTCAAACTTTAGCGTAAAGAGCGAGGAATTGCGGAGGGGACAACCCATTTCATATATGGAGTAATTTCTGTTCGTTTTAAGTTTTAATGTCGCTCCTTACTTTCAGTTAAAAAAACTAGTTTTTTTTTATGTAATTTCTGAACGTTTTTGAATTAATGCATGTTTGATTTTCGCTCTCCACACATAAATTATTAAAATGAAATTTGCATATTAATTCCTTTTTTCGCTAAATGGCTTCCTCTTAGTTTTGATCAGACAATTTTGAGAAATAAGGGATGGGGAAGGAGGCCTAGTTGCCATACAATTTTTCGGTTACATAAAGAGGCAACTATAAATTTTAATTTTTAACGAATTTTTTTTATTAGTAAAAAATATACGTAACTTAAGAATTAACTTACGTAAGAAACTTTTATATTCTTTAATTTTTATTATGTATATGAGGGGGTTTGTACCCTCGTTATTACCTCGTTCTTTACACTAAATCGTAAGTTTTGTCCCAATTCTTTAAGAATGACCCCTGAATCAGAAAGGCCGTAGAATAAATAGTTGAAATTACTAAAAATACTATAGCATAAAGAGCGAGGTATTTATCTCCTCCTAAATACCTCGCTCTTTATGCTAAAGTATTTTTAGAACCCCTCATGTGCTGAATAATCACTGTTCATTTCAAGTTCCAATGCTACTCCTTACTTTCAATTGAAAAAACTTTTTCATGTTTATTTTTTCATTGTTTTTTTTTGTAGTAATGCTAGAAAATCCTGCGCCCTTTTCATTGAGTTTCTCTTCCCCCATGACATATTCCTCCAAGGAAAGACACTCCCACATCGCTCCCCCCTCAACCTAGCCTCCCAAACCATAAGAATCCCCCTGAAAACGTCTGTACACTTCCCAATAACCATTACTATATGTAAACACTGGTCAAAGTTGTAACTTGCAGCCCCTCCCCCAGGGACTGTGGGGGAGTAAATCATTCCCAAAGACATAGTTATTATGGTTTTTGACTATGCGGAACAAAATGGCTATCTCAAAATTTTGATCTTTTGACTTTGGAGAAAAAGTGGCCGTGGGAGGGGGCCTAGATTCCCTCCAATTATTTAATAACTTAAAAAGGGCACTAAAACTTTTCATTTCCGTTAAAATGAGCCCTCTTGCGACATTCTAGGACCACTTGGTCGATACGATGACCCCTGGGAAAAAAAACAAACAAACAAATAAACACGCACCCGTGATTTGTCTTCTGGCAAAAAATAAAAAAATTCCACATTTTTGTAGATAGGAGCTTGCAAACTTTGCTATAGGGTTCTCTGATACGCCGAATGCGATGGTGTGATTTTTGCTAAGATTATGTGACTTTTAGGGGGTGTTTTCCCCTATTTTCTAAAATAAGGCAAATTTTTTCAGGCTCGTAACTTTTGATGACAAAGACTAAATTTGATGAAACTTATATATTTAAAATCAGCATGAAAATCTTATTCTTTTGATGTATGTTTTAGCATCAAAATTCCGTTTTTTAGATTTTCGTTTACTATTGAGCCGGGTCGCTCCTTACTACAGTTCTTTACCACGAACTGTTTGATAGCATTTTTTGTATTTCGAGTCAACATCGAGAATTTGCTTAGGGTTGTATATAAATCGGAAAATATTCTTTTTCGAATTTAGAATAAGAACGAATGTACTTAATGTATTATTTACCGCGAGATCTTCACCTGCATCGGTTACATCCCCGATGCTGTATTTCTGACATTCCGAATTGCTGCAATTTCTGGTCAGCTGCTTTTTTTACGTTTAAAACAGAGATGGCTATCGGGATTCGCCCGACTTCAATTATGTGTTTGTTGGCGTTTATAGTTTGGCGCTATATATGTTTTATTATATGCTTCCCCGATGAAAGTTGACAGAATTAGCTTCATTTTGTGTTTGCTAGTGGCGGTCTGTGCCGACACACTCGTAAACTTCGAGGGTTGTCCGACGAAAATTGACAAACTTTTGTTAGACTTTTGTTTTGTTTGTTGCCACTCTGTGCCAACGGACTAGTAAACTTTTGAGCGTTGTCCGACAAAAGTTGACAAACTTTTGTTTCTAATATGCTGTAAAGAATTTGCTTTAATCTGTGTTTGTTGGCGCTCTGTGCCGTAAGACAAGTAAACTTTTGAGCACTGCCCGACGAAAGCTTACAGAATTAGCTTTTTTTATGTGTTTGTTGGTGCTCTGTGCCAACGACTAGTAAACTTTCGAGCGTTGCTCGACGAAAGCTTACATAATTAGCTTTTCGTGTGTTTGTTGGCGCTCTGTGCCGGAGAAATAGGAAACTTTCTAGCGTTGCCCTACAAATGCTTATAGAATTGGCTTTTTTACGTGTTTGTTGGCGCTTCTTAACGACGGACGAGTAAACTTTCGAGCATTGCCCGAGGAAAGTTGACAAAAAATTGGTTTATTATGTGCTTGTCGGCGCTACGTGCCGACAATCTATTGAACTTTTGTTCAATATTTCGGGCTTCGCCCCACGAAATTCTATTTTTATGACCTTTAGGGGGGGGGGGTCTTATTTAGGTTTATTTTTCTTGAAAATTTGTAGAAAAGATGAACATTTCCAAACCTTGGGGAGTGTGGATGTGGCCCATGCATAGTTATAGCAATTTAGGATTTTTTATTGGTGCAAAGGGGTAAGATCCTTTATCCATGTAGAGTGTATATTATCGTAGCTACTTGTTATATTGGCCCTACTATGTTGTATTGCATTGTTCCGTTCATATATTGGGAATGGATGGGTTATATACTCTGAGCCTGGGCAGGGCTGGTAGATTGGATTTGTCAAGATTTGAGTGATGATACTTTTATTATTTGATATTAGGCTTTTTGAGAAAAGGGTTGCAAATAATTTTTTTTTCAATATCATTGTCGTAATGGATTGTATCATATATTAGTTAAAACTGGAGTGGGTTGGGGGATGTTCTTTCCTCGGATTTTGCTTATAAGTTTATGTATAATTGGCTCACGTGTTTTCTTTGGAAAGACTATTTTCAAAATTATTCCAGTAATTGTATTTAACATTTATTATATTTCTCTTGAGATTAGCCTCTGCTTGTAATTTACTTAAATATATAGCAGAAGATGGTTCTTAAAAGCACTTGGTATCTACCAAGTGACAAATAGCAATCATAAATTCTGTGGGTCTGTCTGTCCTGGTTTTGCTAGTTCAGGCACTTCCAGGTAAGCTAGGACGATGAAATTTGTCACGCGTATCAGGAACAAGACTAGACTAAATTATAAATTGTCTTTTTCCTGATTCGACCATCTGGGGGGGGGATTGAGGGGATGGTTAAATCGAAAAAATTAGAAAAAATGAGGGATTATTAACTTACGAATGGGTGATCGGATCTTAATGAAATTTGATATTTAGATGGATATCGTATCTCAGAGCTCTTGTTTTAAATCCCGACCGGATCTGGTGACATTGGGGGAGGTTGGGAGGGACCTAAAATCTTGGAAAACGCTTAGAGTGGAGGGATTGGGATGAAACTTGGTGGGAAAAATAAGCACAAGTCCTAGATACGTGATTGAAATAACCGGAACGGATCTGCTCTCTTTGGGAAATTTTTTGGGGGGAGGATTAGTTCTGAAAAATTAGAAAAAATGAGGCATTTCTAACTTCCGAAAGAGTGGTCAGGTTTTAATGAAATTTCATATTAGAAGGACCTCGTAACTCAGATCTCTTATTTTAAATCCCGACCGGATCCAGTGTCATTTGAGGCTGAGGCGGGGGAACAGGAAATCTTGGAAAACGCTTAAAGCAGAGAGATCAGGATGAAACTTGGTGGGAAGAACAAGCACAAGTCCAAGATACTTGACTGACATAACCGGACTGGATCCGATCTCTTTGGTTAAGTTGGGAGGGGTAATTTGGAAAAATTAGACAAATGAGGTATTTCTAACTTACAAACGGGTGATCAGATCTTAATTATATTTGATATTTAGAAGGATCTTGTGATTTATAGCTCTCATATTAAATCCTGACGAAATCTGGTGATGTTTTGGGGAGTTGGAGGGGGAAACCAGAATTCTTTGAAAACGTGAAGATTGAGGTATATTTTTCTTACGAATGGGTGATTGGATCTTAATGAAACTTGATATATAGAAGGATCTCATGTCTCAGAGCGTCCATTTTAATTCGAATCGGATTCGGGGACATAGGGGGTTGGAGAGGGGAAACAAATCTTGGAAAACGCTTAGAGTAGAGAGATCGGGATGAAACTTGATTGGAAGAATAAGCACAAGTTATAGATACGTGATTGACATAATTGGAACGGATCTGTTCTCTTTGGGGGAGCTGGGGGGTGTTAAAAATTGGAAAAATTAGAAAAATTGAGGTATTTTTAACTTAAAAACATTTGACCAGATCTTAATGAAATTTGATTTTTAGAAGGAATTTATGTCTCAGATCTGTTATTTCAAGTCTCAACTAGATTCGGTTAATTTGGGGGGAGTTGGAGGTGAAACCTGAAATCTTGAAAAATGCTTAGAGTGGAGAGATAGGGATGAAACTTGGTGGGTAGAATAAGCGAATATCGTAGATACGTGATTGACGTAACTAGACTTGATCTGCTCTCTTTTAGGGGATGGGGTTCAGTGCTTTGGCGAATTTGGTACTTTTGGACGTGCTAGGAAAATGAAAATTGGTAGGCATGTCAGGGAGCTGCACTAATTGACTTGATAAAGTCTTTTTCCCCGATTCGACCATCTGGGGGGCTGAAGGGAGAGGAAAAATAAGAAAATTTAAGGTATTTTTAACTTACGAGTGGGTGATCGGATCTTAATGAATTTTGATATTTAGGAGGACCTCGTGACTCAGAGCTCTTATTTTAAATCCTGACCGCCATTAAGTATCTGATTTTCCTTTTAAATCCATCTATTGATTCTTAGAATTTTGCTAGAGCTTATACCATATGAGCTTTTGGCTCTTGACTTCCGGCCTCGTCAAAAGTGCACTAAGAGCTCTTAGCTCTTGTTTTAAGTATGTTCTCCTAGCTACGTTTTTGTTTTCCATTTAATTTGGCATTCTCTTGTCCACCATGCTCTAGGAGTTTGTTTAGGGATTGTTTTCCTGGGTGTTGTTTTGGGGATAGCATCATTAGCTGTATTTGTTAGTATGGATGTCATAACTTCAGCATGTGTGTCAGCTGTTACAAATGATGTATGTGATTTCTGGGTTAGACTTGAAATTTTACCATTAATCTTATTTTTAAACTTAGTCCAATTTGCTTTAGTGCTGATATATTTAGGGATATGTGGCAGAATTTTGGCTGGTTCGTTTAATAAGGAAACTATGGCAACATGGTCAGAGCAAAGGGTATCAATTATCTTTATATAAATTCTGTTCAAAATGTTTATTTAACACAATTTGTAGCTCATTGTAACTTAATATGTAAGTTTTGGTATTATTTACCAAAGGATTTACCAAGGACGAGCTAGTTGACTCGTCCTTGGTGATTCGTTCTGATGGGAATATGAACTGGGCTATTTTGAAGAAAGAGTCTTATTGGGGGTGCTAGATGCTTTGGGTAAATTGGGTGTTCTATGGGTGATAGTGTTGAGTGGTTTCATAGAGCAAGTAGATTATTGTGCTATTGTGTATGGGCTAAGAATGACAACTTTTCATATATTGGGTCGATTTCCTCAACTTCTAACTTAGACCTTGTTGTTGCTTCGTTTGGCAGTCACAAGGTCCAAGTTTTAAAAGAAGGATTCTACTCAGACCACCTTCCTATCTCTACTTGCTTTTACTCAACCCCACGTATGGCTCAAATTACAGAATCGGGTATGTTTTCCTACCAAGATTGGAAAATGTGTCAATCGAGTCCTTCAGTAAAGTCTGTGACTAGATGCTGAGCAAAATCAAAGCGCCGATCAATCCTTTATGTGATCGTGTTGTGCTGCCACATCTCAGTTTTTGACCTAAGGAGAAGACTAGAAGTAGCTATCCATAACAGACCTGTAATAATTAACAGAAAAAGCCTTTTATTTCAAATCTACGACAAGAAAGAATGATTTAGAATCATCGTTTTACTTTATCACAAAGTTTTTAAAGGATTAAGACTAAAAAGCCTAAGCAGGGACTTCTTTAAAGTACCAAGGACAGTGAAAATGAAATCTGATCGTTTGAATTGGTTAAATAAAACTTAAACAGCCACATATATTTAAACAAAAAACTTCAAAAAAATCGGAGGTTCAATTTTTAAGGAAAAAAATCTCATATGTAGTTATACGATTTTTGCAATAGCAAGCACCAGTTTATGTATTTTGGCTGATCATTTTTACAATTTGTCATTCCAATGGGGTGGGAACTTTAACAATTATTGCTTGATTGTAATATTTCACTGCATTTGTTTTTTTGTGTATCCTAGTTTTAAACATTTTCAGCACTGGGTAGGTTTTGGTTTGTAGGGCTTGTGGGGTTTCATTTGTCCAAAGAGGAATATCTGACCAAGGATATTGTTTTCTTCTCTTAGTTTGAATAAGAAATACTTGCTTGACTTTTGGCCATTGGCATCCGGTTTACCCACTTGGGTTACATCAGCAACTGGGATTGGATTACCTGTTCTGTCGGAGAGCTCAATCTCATAAGTAGTGGGGCATATATTGTAATGCGTGGGGTATAGAAGGTTGTTATAGAAAAAGTTGTCATATAAACTTCGGAGGGGGCTCAAAATTTTCCTTTAGTTCCTGAATAGTTTCTAGAGGGATATTGTACACAACTATTTTAGTTGGGTTGTGGTTTTGGTTAATATATCTGCTGAATTATCACAGTTAATGTTTAAAGAGAACATTGATTTTAACAATTTGAAAATTGCAACCCTTAATAGAGCGACTCTTATTTGCGACTTGAGGGTATATAAGGTTTTTATTGAAAGCATTGTCGTAGAAACTTCAAAAGGAGCTCATTTGATTGAAAATTGAAAGGATGGATGCCCTTCTCAATAGTCAAAAGTGACTGGAGAGCAACTAACCCTCCTCCCACGACCACCATTTCCTCAAGCGCTTTAAATAATTTTTTTTTAAATATCCATTTTGTTCAGCGGATTTTAACAGATCTGGAAATTGTGTATTTGAGGATAAAAAAATTCCCCCTGGCCTCAGGGCAAGGGTTATAAGTAATGCCGTGGGATATAGAAGGTTTTTATAGAAAAAATTGTCATATAAACTTCGGAGGGGGCTCATTGGATTGCTAATCAGATGTTCCTTGCCTCTTTCTTAGAGTCAAAGTGATCGGAGGGCAGCTCCCCCCTGCACATGTTTTATTGTCCCGAAATGCATAAAATAGAATAGCCATTTTATTCAAAACAGTCTGAATATCATATAACAAGGCTTTTAGGGTAAAAAAAAAAAAACAGAGCCTAGGGGTAAGGGTTGTAAGTAATGCCCAGACGGTTTTTAAGGTTTTGTGGAAGTTATGGTTTTAAACTTTAGAGGAGGCTTATTTGGTAAAAGATTAGAATTTCTAGTTTACTTTCAACAGTCTGAAGTGACAGAGAGCAGCTAGCCTCCTCCCCCTTCTGACAACCCCTCTTGACCAAACGAATCTGATTAAAATTGTGAGACAGCAATTTCTCTCAAAATTGTCCAAAAAACTAAAACAGTGCCTCTAGGGTTGACGCAATGACCTCATCCCCAGGGCACTGGGGATATGGTTTTATGTCATGGCCTCGCGTCATATAAGGGAGTGGGTGGTCGCCTAACGTTCATGTGGAGCTCATATTGAAATTAAAAGTTATAGTGACCTTTTTAAGAGTCAAGGTGATTTGAGAGCACCCCCCCCCCCCCACGCTCATCATTTTCCCAAAGACATCCAATCAAATTTAAGGATAGAAATTTCGTTCATTGTAGTTCAAGGGTCTGGAAACTATGTTTTACAGGATGGCATCCCTGCCCCCTCAGCTCTAAGGGCAAGGGTTGCAAGTTATGCTCTGGGGGTAGATAATGTCTATAGAAGAGTGGTTGCGTATAATTTGGAGGAGACTTATTGGATTGGTAATCTGAATTTCTAGCCCTTTTTAAGATTCAAAGTGATTAGCAGGCAGATACCCCCCCCCCCCCCAAAAAAAAAAAAAATAAAACGTAGTGTTTTCTTGAAATACATTGAATAAAAAATTTTAAGACTGTCATTTTATTCAAAAGTGTCCAAAGATCATATAACAAGGTGTTTTGGGTTAAAAAAAAAACCACGTGAGTCTTTGGGCCAGAGCTGTAAGTTATGCCGTTGGGTATTTAACGTTTTTATGGAAGGGGTGGTTGTTTAAGTTTAGGATAAAAATTTTCTTCGTTGTAGTTGAAGAGTCCGAAAATTATATTTTTCAGGAAGACATTATACCTTGTGGGTACATAAGGTGTTATGGAACGGGCGGTCGTATAAACTTCAGATCGGCTTATTTGATTTGAAATTGGAAGTTATGGTACCCTTATCAAGAGTCAAAGTGATTTGAGAGATTTGGGAGGGGGGGGGGACAGCAATTTCTCTCAAAATTGTCCAAAAAACTAAAACAGTGCCTCTAGGGTTGACGCAATGACCTCATCCCCAGGGCACTGGGGATATGGTTTTATGTCATGGCCTCGCGTCATATAAGGGAGTGGGTGGTCGCCTAACGTTCATGTGGAGCTCATATTGAAATTAAAAGTTAAAGTGACCTTTTTAAGAGTCAAGGTGATTTGAGAGCACCCCCCCCCCCACGCTCATCATTTTCCCAAAGACATCCAATCAAATTTAAGGATAGAAATTTCGTTCATTGTAGTTCAAGGGTCTGGAAACTATGTTTTACAGGATGGCATCCCTGCCCCCTCAGCTCTAAGGGCAAGGGTTGCAAGTTATGCTCTGGGGGTATATAATGTCTATAGAAGAGTGGTTGCGTATAATTTGGAGGAGACTTATTGGATTGGTAATCTGAATTTCTAGCCCTTTTTAAGATTCAAAGTGATTAGCAGGCAGATAACCCCCCCCCCCCCCCCCCAAAAAAAAAAAATAAAACGTAGTGTTTTCTTGAAATACATTGAATAAAAAATTTTAAGACTGTCATTTTATTCAAAAGTGTCCAAAGATCATATAACAAGGTGTTTTGGGTTAAAAAAAAAACCACGGGAGTCTTTGGGCCAGAGCTGTAAGTTATGCCGTTGGGTATTTAACGTTTTTATGGAAGGGGTGGTTGTTTAAGTTTAGGATAAAAATTTTCTTCGTTGTAGTTGAAGAGTCCGAAAATTATATTTTTCAGGAAGACATTATACCTTGTGGGTACATAAGGTGTTATGGAACGGGCGGTCGTATAAACTTCAGATCGGCTTATTTGATTTGAAATTGGAAGTTATGGTACCCTTATCAAGAGTCAAAGTGATTTGAGAGGAACCAGAGCCCTTCCCCTTTCCCTTCTCATCATTTCGCTTAATACTTCTAATGAAAATTTGGAGATTCAATCATTGTTCATTGTAGTTGAAGGTTTCATAAATTATGTCAGTGAGGAGGAAACCCCCCCCCTCCCACCTATATCTTCGGGACAGTGTTTAAAGTTATGACCTGAGGATATAAGGTGTGTATAGAAAGGGTGGTTGTATATGCTTTGGACGGGACTTTTTGGATTGGTAATCATAAGTTCTAGTGGCCTTTCTAAGAGTCAAATTAATCAGAGGGCAGTAAAGTTGACAGGCTTCCCCTTAAAACCGTCTTTAAAAAGGTTGATAGATTGCTAACGCGGGGTCAGATAAGAATGTGAATCGCAATATTTGTATGTACTATGGGTGGGGAGAGAACCAAAGATGGCTTTAAGGATCGTTATTCAAGAGTACGGTTAATAGGTTCATAATATTATAAATGAAGTATTTTTAACTTAGGAACGGGTTATGGGATCTTAATGAAATTTGATCTTAGGAAGGATATCGTGCCTCAGAGTTCTTATTTTAAATCTCGACCAGATCCGGTGACATTGGGGGGAGTTGGAGGAGGGAACCTAAAATCTTGGAAAACGCTTAGAGTGGAGGGATCGGGATGAAAATTGGTGGGAAAAACAAGCAGAAGTCTTAGACACGTGATTGACATAATCGGAATGGATCTGCTCTGTTTGGGGGAGTTGGGGGAGGGTTAATTCTGAAAAATGAAGTATTTTTAACTTACGAAGGAGTGATCGGATGTTAATGAAATTTGATGTTTAGAAGCATATCATGTCTCAGAGCTCTTATTTTTAATCCCAACTGGATCCAGTGAAGGAGAAGTTGGGAAGGGGGGAACCTAAAATCTTGGAAAATGCTTAGAGTGGAGGGATCGGGATGAAACTTGGTGGGAAAATAAGCAGAAATCCTAGATACGGGATTACATAACAGTAACGGATCTGATCTCTTTGGGGGAGTTTGGGGGGAGATTAACTCCATGATTAATTTGTGTCCTACTATTGAAGTGAACCTGATTGTGAAGCCAAATCGAACAAAAGCTAAGAGCTCAAATGGCACTTGTGACGAGGTCGGAAGAGCCAAGAGCTTATATGGTATGGGCTCTAGCAAAATTCTAAGTATCAATAGATTGCTTTAAAAGAAAAATCAGAGGCTTAATGCCGGTCGGGATTTAAAATAAGAGCTCTGAGTCACGAGGTCATTCTAAATATAAAAATTAATTAAGATCCAATCACCCACTCGTAAGTTAAAAATACCTCAATTTTTCTAATTTTTCCTCTCCCTTCAGCCCCCCAGATGGTCAAATCGGGGAAAACGACTTTATCAAGTCAATTTTTATAGCTCCCTGACACGCCTACCTTTATCGTCCTAGCACGTCCAGAAGCACCAAACTCGCCAAAGCACTGAACCCCACCACCTAACTCCCCCAAAGAGAGCGGATCCAGTCCGGTTACGTCAATCACGTATCTACGACATTTATAAGCGTTTTCCGAGATTTCTGGTTTCCCCCTCCAATTCCCCCCATGTCAACAGATCTGGTCAGGATTTGAATTAAGAGATCTGAGACATGAGTTCCTTCTAAATATCAAATTTCACTAAGATACGATCACTCTTTCGTAAGTTAAACATACCTCTTTTTTCTATTTTTTTTGGAATTGTCGGAACAAAAGGGGGAAAAAACCAATAACAATAAAGAGTAAACTGTGCAGTGGCGATGCTCAAAGCCGTGTCACTAATTTCCTCATAGGGAGATATATCTTTGAATATAGATATATCACTGAATAACTGAATGGTTTGAAAAAAGTCAGGAACTGCTCTACAATAGATGGCGTATTTGCGCTCTCTTATAAATTACCCATACTGATTAGATTTTACAAGAAGGAATAATTTTAACTATATGTATCTTGAATAGTGGACTTTTGTTTTCCCACACATTGATGAAAAATAAATATAAAACACTACATATATCAAGATAAACGGAAACAACTAATGAAATGAAACATAGTAATATCAGATTTTATTATTTCTTGGAAACTAAGTAATTCAAAATTTTATTTCACTGCGATTTCAATTAATAAACGGCTTCTTATCCAACTCATTAATTACCAGAACGGCAACTCATTGATTACCAGTGTGCCCAATAGCTCACCGACCTCTGACAATATTTCTTTTCCGACTTCATGCAGGAGTTTTTTCTCCTCAACTTGGATGCTAACACTTTTACCGTTTCTGACTAAGTGGCAGAAATGTTCGCAGTTGGAAGTTGTCAGCTCATAACAGGGAAAGGTGCGGGTCTTTGGATCGAGTTGTTCTTCTGCCCTTTTTCTAATTTCTTGCTTCTCAAAAGGGGGGTACATTTCATCCAGGAAATGGTTTATTCTCCATCTACTGTTGTCAGTGGCTTCCTGAAGTGATATTTTTTTTATCCAATCACTTTTGGCTAATTTTTTTAGCAAATTCTTCTGAGGGCGGGCTTCTATTACTTCCAAATTACCTATGTAAACGACCCAATGATTATAGACATTTGTTCCCAAATAAGTTCTTTGGAATTCAATCAGGTCCCCGATTTCCAACATTTTCCAATAACCGTTTTCTGGATCCAAAAGTGTGGTGGCATCGTTCCACTTTGGGGCTTCTAGCTCAGCTTTTTTTGTTTCTTTGGTGTTCATTTTTTATAACTGACATTGCTGTGGAGTTTTTCGGAATATATACGAATGATGACGTCATACCTTTTGCCTTTAATATGATGTCATCTTATATTATCAGGCGTGACGTCACAATCTCTGTAGTTATATGATATTTACCAAGATTTGATGCTACAAAGTTTACCAAATATGACGTCACCTTATTTGAGTAATATGACCAAGCTTGCGTTTCTGCAATTGCTAGAATGCATTGAGGTGACTCAAAAGCCAGAAGTGATATTAAACAGAATTTTAAACGCAGAAATAGAGTTTCAGTAGAAGCTTAATGAAATTAGACATTCCCTCGTATATAAGTGATTTTTCATAGATATCTCGTCTCTTCAGCAGTTCTGTGATATGCAAACCACCTTCTTTACTTTTATTTTTTATTTTTTTCGGGGGGGGGGAGAGTAAAAATACACGACAGGTCATGCGAATGCATGTGTAAAGCGACCGCTTTGAGTTCTCTTAGGTGTTTGAACTAGGCTCAACTGATTATTTAGGTCTATCTCTCAATTACCATTTGTATTTGTATGAATGCATTCCCTCCTTGTTTAGTTATCCTTTAACGTCAGGCTGGTTTCGGAATACCCATTTCAGCAAGGGCTGAAATTACGCCCTGGGGGCATATAAGGTTTTTATGGCACTTGGTATTAACCAAGTGACATATAGCAATCGCCAATTCTGGTCTGTCTGTCTGTCTGTCGGTCCTGGTTTTGCTACTTTAGGCACTTCCAGGTAAGCTAGGACGATGAAATTTGGCAGGCGTATCAGGGATGGGACCAGCTTAAATTAGAAATAGTCGTTTTCCCAATTTGACCATCTGGGGGGGGGGTCGATTATGGATGCACCAATTGCATCTTCTTAACTTTTAATATGAATAAAGACGGCAGTTTTATTTCCCTTACTCTCTTGTCTTTTAGTTAAGTATTAAAGCGAAGCAAATGCTGAGATATGGGCTTCTTAAGTTGAATAAGCGCCACAGACTGTAATTCATAATTTTAATAAAACTTTTCTAATAGACTTTGTTCTCATGGCAATTCTACTGTCATTACAGGTAAGTTATTTTTAGCTATGGGGCTGTTATGGATTTTGAAAGTCTTAATGACAAAACGAAGATTCAGTTCAATAATGCTTAACCTTCGTATCGTCAATAAGTACTGATTGTTTATCATTTTATCGATTCATCTCTTTAGCTATTTACATGGCAATATACTTGAATTACTATTTAGTATTATTTTAAGTAGATGTAACGAAAAATCTCTCTCCATAGTATGTCAGTAGTACAGAAATTTTGTTACTTTATTAGTAGATCATTATCTAATTCCGTGGTTAGTACCAAGGATTTGCCGTAAATAGTTTCTACTGCAAGGAAAATATAAATGACAGTCCTTTTCAAGCTGTCAATTTTAGACATCTGTGTATTTTATGGCCCAACAATTCCTGTATTTGCTGAATTCACACAGCTCTAATATATTCCTCATATACAAGATATAGGTTTAAACAACTTCTTATCTTGGTCATCATTATGATATTTTTGAGAAGCGTATTTCTAGACTAACCTATTCAGGCCATATCCTGTAATAGCTGGGTGGATTGATACTCTACTTGGCAATACGGTGTCCAGGGATCGATTTCAGCTGTCGTATGGCTGGATGACAGGCTTGCTACCAGTTCCTGTGAAAAAGATTGAGCAACCAAAACGTCTATTTTACGCCCTATGTGTCATCAGTGACTCAGGAGGGTTCTCTCCTATTCAGCACTCTTTTGCCGAGACTAGGGCTATCTCAACTGTTCCTAAATAGCTCCTTAAAAAAAGAAAATGTCTGTTTTTCCCTTTTTATAGACTTTAGCTGGAGATTGCAATATGGTGGCAGCCAATTTGTATACCAAGTCAATTTTTGGAGAAGATACTCTTGCAAACGTCAACATGAGAAGCCGTTAGGTGAGAACAATGGTTCTATTGTGTGACACATTCGAATATGTGCAAAAACTCAGGTATTGTTCTTCTTGGCCTTCCTTTTTATTCTCTTTTTTTTTCCTGTCGTCTTTCAGTTTATTTATAAGTCCTGCTATAGATATTGGTACTAGTCTAGATATTAAATGTAGTTGATAAAAGTACAACTGTGTCAAAAGTAATCAAATAACGTGATCAAAAGTCAAAAATTAATCAAAAAGTCGAATAACTAAATCAAAAAGTCAAATAACTAAATCAAATAACTAATCAAGAAGTCAAAAAGTAATCAAATAACGTAATCAACAGTCAAAAAGTAATCAAAAGTCAAATAACTATGCCTCCAAGGTTGACAAAACCCCCACAGCCTGGGGGACAAGGGTTGCAAATTATGCGAGTTGCCAATTGTTTATAATATAAGCTGTTCGTGGAAGGGGGGATCGTATAAACTTTGGAAGAGGTTCATTAGATGGGAAATCGAAGGTTCTAGCTCCCTTTTTAAGTTGCAAAAGTAATCGGAGGGCAACCAGCCCCCCTCTTCCCCAACATCGTTTTCTCCCTGGTGCATCCGATCAAAACTTCAAAATGGCCACTTTGTTCAAAATGCTTCAAAGGCCAAACAAGTATGCATCCATAATCGACCCCCCAGCTCTCGGGGCAATGACTATAAATTATGCTAGTTGCCGATTGATAAGATATAAGTTTTTTATGGAATGCGTCGTTAAATATACTTTGGAGGGGACTAATTCGATTGGAAATCGATAACACCCCTACCCTTTTAAAAATGAAAAGTGATCGGAGGACAACCAGCCACCACAACCCCCCTCCCTCCCCATCACCAAGCCCTTTTTCCCCAAATGTATGCGAACAAAACTTTCATATAGCCATTTTGTTCAAAATAGTCCAGCAGTTAAATGATCATAGCTCAGGAGTTGGCAAAGCTCCCTCAGCCCTGGGGCAACGGCTGTAAACTATGCAAGTTATCCATTGTTAACATAAATGTTTTTATGGAAGGGGTGATAATATAAACTTCGAAGGAGGCTCGTTCAACTGAAAATTGAAAGTTATAATACCCTTTGTAAGAGTCAAAAGTGATCGAAGAGTAACAAGTCCTTCCCCCTCCCACGCCGTCTCTTCCCCATTTGCTTCCGATCAAAGTTTTGATATTGCCATTTTTGTAAAAAAAATAGTCCAAAGGTCAAATAACTGTGCCTCTAGTGTTGACAAACCCCCCACAGCCTGGAGGCAAGGGCTTGGACGAAAGCTTACATAATTAGCTTTTCGTGTGTTTGTTGGCGCTCTGTGCCGGAGAAATAGGAAACTTTCTAGCGTTGCCCTACAAATGCTTATAGAATTGGCTTTTTTACGTGTTTGTTGGCGCTTCTTAACGACGGACGAGTAAACTTTCGAGCATTGCCCGAGGAAAGTTGACAAAATTGGTTTATTATGTGCTTGTCGGCGCTACGTGCCGACAATCTATTGAACTTTTGTTCAATATTTCGGGCTTCGCCCCACGAAATTCTATTTTTATGACCTTTAGGGGGGGGGGGTCTTATTTAGGTTTATTTTTCTTGAAAATTTGTAGAAAAGATGAACATTTCCAAACCTTGGGGAGTGTGGATGTGGCCCATGCATAGTTATAGCAATTTAGGATTTTTTATTGGTGCAAAGGGGTAAGATCCTTTATCCATGTAGAGTGTATATTATCGTAGCTACTTGTTATATTGGCCCTACTATGTTGTATTGCATTGTTCCGTTCATATATTGGGAATGGATGGGTTATATACTCTGAGCCTGGGCAGGGCTGGTAGATTGGATTTGTCAAGATTTGAGTGATGATACTTTTATTATTTGATATTAGGCTTTTTGAGAAAAGGGTTGCAAATAATTTTTTTTTTCAATATCATTGTCGTAATGGATTGTATCATATATTAGTTAAAACTGGAGTGGGTTGGGGGATGTTCTTTCCTCGGATTTTGTTTATAAGTTTATGTATAATTGGCTCACGTGTTTTCTTTGGAAAGACTATTTTCAAAATTATTCCAGTAATTGTATTTAACATTTATTATATTTCTCTTGAGATTAGCCTCTGCTTGTAATTTACTTAAATATATAGCAGAAGATGGTTCTTAAAAGCACTTGGTATCTACCAAGTGACAAATAGCAATCATAAATTCTGTGGGTCTGTCTGTCCTGGTTTTGCTAGTTCAGGCACTTCCAGGTAAGCTAGGACGATGAAATTTGTCACGCGTATCAGGAACAAGACTAGACTAAATTATAAATTGTCTTTTTCCTGATTCGACCATCTGGGGGGGGGGGGATTGAGGGGATGGTTAAATCGAAAAAATTAGAAAAAATGAGGGATTATTAACTTACGAATGGGTGATCGGATCTTAATGAAATTTGATATTTAGATGGATATCGTATCTCAGAGCTCTTGTTTTAAATCCCGACCGGATCTGGTGACATTGGGGGAGGTTGGGAGGGACCTAAAATCTTGGAAAACGCTTAGAGTGGAGGGATTGGGATGAAACTTGGTGGGAAAAATAAGCACAAGTCCTAGATACGTGATTGAAATAACCGGAACGGATCTGCTCTCTTTGGGAAATTTTTTGGGGGGAGGATTAGTTCTGAAAAATTAGAAAAAATGAGGCATTTCTAACTTCCGAAAGAGTGGTCAGGTTTTAATGAAATTTCATATTAGAAGGACCTCGTAACTCAGATCTCTTATTTTAAATCCCGACCGGATCCAGTGTCATTTGAGGCTGAGGCGGGGGAACAGGAAATCTTGGAAAACGCTTAAAGCAGAGAGATTAGGATGAAACTTGGTGGGAAGAACAAGCACAAGTCCAAGATACTTGACTGACATAACCGGACTGGATCCGATCTCTTTGGTTAAGTTGGGAGGGGTAATTTGGAAAAATTAGACAAATGAGGTATTTCTAACTTACAAACGGGTGATCAGATCTTAATTATATTTGATATTTAGAAGGATCTTGTGATTTATAGCTCTCATATTAAATCCTGACGAAATCTGGTGATGTTTTGGGGAGTTGGAGGGGGAAACCAGAATTCTTTGAAAACGTGAAGATTGAGGTATATTTTTCTTACGAATGGGTGATTGGATCTTAATGAAACTTGATATATAGAAGGATCTCATGTCTCAGAGCGTCCATTTTAATTCGAATCGGATTCGGGGACATAGGGGGTTGGAGAGGGGAAACAAATCTTGGAAAACGCTTAGAGTAGAGAGATCGGGATGAAACTTGATTGGAAGAATAAGCACAAGTTATAGATACGTGATTGACATAATTGGAACGGATCTGTTCTCTTTGGGGGAGCTGGGGGGTGTTAAAAATTGGAAAAATTAGAAAAATTGAGGTATTTTTAACTTAAAAACATTTGACCAGATCTTAATGAAATTTGATTTTTAGAAGGAATTTATGTCTCAGATCTGTTATTTCAAGTCTCAACTAGATCCGCTTAATTTGGGGGGAGTTGGAGGTGAAACCTGAAATCTTGGAAAATGCTTAGAGTGGAGAGATAGGGATGAAACTTGGTGGGTAGAATAAGCGAATATCGTAGATACGTGATTGACGTAACTGGACTTGATCTGCTCTCTTTTAGGGGATGGGGTTCAGTGCTTTGGCGAGTTTGGTACTTCTGGACGTGCTAGGAAAATGAAAATTGGTAGGCATGTCAGGGAGCTGCACTAATTGACTTGATAAAGTCTTTTTCCCCGATTCGACCATCTGGGGGGCTGAAGGGAGAGGAAAAATAAGAAAATTTAAGGTATTTTTAACTTACGAGTGGGTGATCGGATCTTAATGAATTTTGATATTTAGGAGGACCTCGTGACTCAGAGCTCTTATTTTAAATCCTGACCGCCATTAAGTATCTGATTTTCCTTTTAAATCCATCTATTGATTCTTAGAATTTTGCTAGAGCTTATACCATATGAGCTTTTGGCTCTTGACTTCCGGCCTCGTCAAAAGTGCACTAAGAGCTCTTAGCTCTTGTTTTAAGTATGTTCTCCTAGCTACGTTTTTGTTTTCCATTTAATTTGGCATTCTCTTGTCCACCATGCTCTAGGAGTTTGTTTAGGGATTGTTTTCCTGGGTGTTGTTTTGGGGATAGCATCATTAGCTGTATTTGTTAGTATGGATGTCATAACTTCAGCATGTGTGTCAGCTGTTACAAATGATGTATGTGATTTCTGGGTTAGACTTGAAATTTTACCATTAATCTTATTTTTAAACTTAGTCCAATTTGCTTTAGTGCTGATATATTTAGGGATATGTGGCAGAATTTTGGCTGGTTCGTTTAATAAGGAAACTATGGCAACATGGTCAGAGCAAAGGGTATCAATTATCTTTATATAAATTCTGTTCAAAATGTTTATTTAACACAATTTGTAGCTCATTGTAACTTAATATGTAAGTTTTGGTATTATTTACCAAAGGATTTACCAAGGACGAGCTAGTTGACTCGTCCTTGGTGATTCGTTCTGATGGGAATATGAACTGGGCTATTTTGAAGAAGGAGTCTTATTGGGGGTGCTAGATGCTTTGGGTAAATTGGGTGTTCTGTGGGTGATAGTGTTGAGTGGTTTCATAGAGCAAGTAGATTATTGTGCTATTGTGTATGGGCTAAGAATGACAACTTTTCATATATTGGGTCGATTTCCTCAACTTCTAACTTAGACCTTGTTGTTGCTTCGTTTGGCAGTCACAAGGTCCAAATTTTAAAAGAAGGATTCTACTCTGACCACCTTCCTATCTCTACTTGCTTTTACTCAACCCCACGTATGGCTCAAATTACAGAATCGGGTATGTTTTCCTACCAAGATTGGAAAATGTGTCAATCGAGTCCTTCAGTAAAGTCTGTGACTAGATGCTGAGCAAAATCAAAGCGCCGATCAATCCTTTATGTGATCGTGTTGTGCTGCCACATCTCAGTTTTTGACCTAAGGAGAAGACTAGAAGTAGCTATCCATAACAGACCTGTAATAATTAACAGAAAAAGCCTTTTATTTCAAATCTACGACAAGAAAGAATGATTTAGAATCATCGTTTTACTTTATCACAAAGTTTTTAAAGGATTAAGACTAAAAAGCCTAAGCAGGGACTTCTTTAAAGTACCAAGGACAGTGAAAATGAAATCTGATCGTTTGAATTGGTTAAATAAAACTTAAACAGCCACATATATTTAAACAAAAAACTTCAAAAAAATCGGAGGTTCAATTTTTAAGGAAAAAAATCTCATATGTAGTTATACGATTTTTGCAATAGCAAGCACCAGTTTATGTATTTTGGCTGATCATTTTTACAATTTGTCATTCCAATGGGGTGGGAACTTTAACAATTATTGCTTGATTGTAATATTTCACTGCATTTGTTTTTTTGTGTATCCTAGTTTTAAACATTTTCAGCACTGGGTAGGTTTTGGTTTGTAGGGCTTGTGGGGTTTCATTTGTCCAAAGAGGAATATCTGACCAAGGATATTGTTTTCTTCTCTTAGTTTGAATAAGAAATACTTGCTTGACTTTTGGCCATTGGCATCCGGTTTACCCACTTGGGTTACATCAGCAACTGGGATTGGATTACCTGTTCTGTCGGAGAGCTCAATCTCATAAGTAGTGGGGCATATATTGTAATGCGTGGGGTATAGAAGGTTGTTATAGAAAAAGTTGTCATATAAACTTCGGAGGGGGCTCAAAATTTTCCTTTAGTTCCTGAATAGTTTCTAGAGGGATATTGTACACAACTATTTTAGTTGGGTTGTGGTTTTGGTTAATATATCTGCTGAATTATCACAGTTAATGTTTAAAGAGAACATTGATTTTAACAATTTGAAAATTGCAACCCTTAATAGAGCGACTCTTATTTGCGACTTGAGGGTATATAAGGTTTTTATTGAAAGCATTGTCGTAGAAACTTCAAAAGGAGCTCATTTGATTGAAAATTGAAAGGATGGATGCCCTTCTCAATAGTCAAAAGTGACTGGAGAGCAACTAACCCTCCTCCCACGACCACCATTTCCTCAAGCGCTTTAAATAATTTTTTTTTAAATATCCATTTTGTTCAGCGGATTTTAACAGATCTGGAAATTGTGTATTTGAGGATAAAAAAATTCCCCCTGGCCTCAGGGCAAGGGTTATAAGTAATGCCGTGGGATATAGAAGGTTTTTATAGAAAAAATTGTCATATAAACTTCGGAGGGGGCTCATTGGATTGCTAATCAGATGTTCCTTGCCTCTTTCTTAGAGTCAAAGTGATCGGAGGGCAGCTCCCCCCTGCACATGTTTTATTGTCCCGAAATGCATAAAATAGAATAGCCATTTTATTCAAAACAGTCTGAATATCATATAACAAGGCTTTTAGGGTAAAAAAAAAAAACAGAGCCTAGGGGTAAGGGTTGTAAGTAATGCCCAGACGGTTTTTAAGGTTTTGTGGAAGTTATGGTTTTAAACTTTAGAGGAGGCTTATTTGGTAAAAGATTAGAATTTCTAGTTTACTTTCAACAGTCTGAAGTGACAGAGAGCAGCTAGCCTCCTCCCCCTTCTGACAACCCCTCTTGACCAAACGAATCTGATTAAAATTGTGAGACAGCAATTTCTCTCAAAATTGTCCAAAAAACTAAAACAGTGCCTCTAGGGTTGATGCAATGACCTCATCCCCAGGGCACTGGGGATATGGTTTTATGTCATGGCCTCGCGTCATATAAGGGAGTGGGTGGTCGCCTAACGTTCATGTGGAGCTCATATTGAAATTGAAAGTTATAGTGACCTTTTTAAGAGTCAAGGTGATTTGAGAGCACCCCCCCCACGCTCATCATTTTCCCAAAGACATCCAATCAAATTTAAGGATAGAAATTCGTTCATTGTAGTTCAAGGGTCTGGAAACTATGTTTTACAGGATGGCATCCCTGCCCCCTCAGCTCTAAGGGCAAGGGTTGCAAGTTATGCTCTGGGGGTATATAATGTCTATAGAAGAGTGGTTGCGTATAATTTGGAGGAGACTTATTGGATTGGTAATCTGAATTTCTAGCCCTTTTTAAGATTCAAAGTGATTAGCAGGCAGATAACCCCCCCCCCCAAAAAAAAAAAATAAAACGTAGTGTTTTCTTGAAATACATTGAATAAAAAATTTTAAGACTGTCATTTTATTCAAAAGTGTCCAAAGATCATATAACAAGGTGTTTTGGGTTAAAAAAAAAAAACCACGTGAGTCTTTGGGCCAGAGCTGTAAGTTATGCCGTTGGGTATTTAACGTTTTTATGGAAGGGGTGGTTGTTTAAGTTTAGGATAAAAATTTTCTTCGTTGTAGTTGAAGAGTCCGAAAATTATATTTTTCAGGAAGACATTATACCTTGTGGGTACATAAGGTGTTATGGAACGGGCGGTCGTATAAACTTCAGATCGGCTTATTTGATTTGAAATTGGAAGTTATGGTACCCTTATCAAGAGTCAAAGTGATTTGAGAGGAACCAGAGCCCTTCCCCTTTCCCTTCTCATCATTTCGCTTAATACTTCTAATGAAAATTTGGAGATTCAATCATTGTTCATTGTAGTTGAAGGTTTCATAAATTATGTCAGTGAGGAGGAAACCCCCCCCCCTCCCACCTATATCTTCGGGACAGTGTTTAAAGTTATGACCTGAGGATATAAGGTGTGTATAGAAAGGGTGGTTGTATATGCTTTGGACGGGACTTTTTGGATTGGTAATCATAAGTTCTAGTGGCCTTTCTAAGAGTCAAATTAATCAGAGGGCAGTAAAGTTGACAGGCTTCCCCTTAAAACCGTCTTTAAAAAAGTTGATAGATTGCTAACGCGGGGTCAGATAAGAATGTGAATCGCAATATTTGTATGTACTATGGGTGGGGAGAGAACCAAAGATGGCTTTAAGGATCGTTATTCAAGAGTACGGTTAATAGGTTCATAATATTATAAATGAAGTATTTTTAACTTAGGAACGGGTTATGGGATCTTAATGAAATTTGATCTTAGGAAGGATATCGTGCCTCAGAGTTCTTATTTTAAATCTCGACCAGATCCGGTGACATTGGGGGGAGTTGGAGGAGGGAACCTAAAATCTTGGAAAACGCTTAGAGTGGAGGGATCGGGATGAAAATTGGTGGGAAAAACAAGCAGAAGTCCTAGACACGTGATTGACATAATCGGAATGGATCTGCTCTGTTTGGGGGAGTTGGGGGAGGGTTAATTCTGAAAAATGAAGTATTTTTAACTTACGAAGGAGTGATCGGATGTTAATGAAATTTGATGTTTAGAAGCATATCATGTCTCAGAGCTCTTATTTTTAATCCCAACTGGATCCAGTGAAGGAGAAGTTGGGAAGGGGGGGAACCTAAAATCTTGGAAAATGCTTAGAGTGGAGGGATCGGGATGAAACTTGGTGGGAAAATAAGCAGAAATCCTAGATACGGGATTACATAACAGTAACGGATCTGATCTCTTTGGGGGAGTTTGGGGGGAGATTAACTCCAAGATTAATTTGTGTCCTACTATTGAAGTGAACCTGATTGTGAAGCCAAATCGAACAAAAGCTAAGAGCTCAAATGGCACTTGTGACGAGGTCGGAAGAGCCAAGAGCTTATATGGTATGGGCTCTAGCAAAATTCTAAGTATCAATAGATTGCTTTAAAAGAAAAATCAGAGGCTTAATGCCGGTCGGGATTTAAAATAAGAGCTCTGAGTCACGAGGTCATTCTAAATATAAAAATTAATTAAGATCCAATCACCCACTCGTAAGTTAAAAATACCTCAATTTTTCTAATTTTTCCTCTCCCTTCAGCCCCCCAGATGGTCAAATCGGGGAAAACGACTTTATCAAGTCAATTTGTATAGCTCCCTGACACGCCTACCTTTATCGTCCTAGCACGTCTAGAAGCACCAAACTCGCCAAAGCACTGAACCCCACCACCTAACTCCCCCAAAGAGAGCGGATCCAGTCCGGTTACGTCAATCACGTATCTACGACATTTATAAGCGTTTTCCGAGATTTCTGGTTTCCCCCTCCAATTCCCCCCATGTCAACAGATCTGGTCAGGATTTGAATTAAGAGATCTGAGACATGAGTTCCTTCTAAATATCAAATTTCACTAAGATACGATCACTCTTTCGTAAGTTAAACATACCTCTTTTTTCTATTTTTTTTGGAATTGTCGGAACAAAAGGGGGAAAAAACCAATAACAATAAAGAGTAAACTGTGCAGTGGCGATGCTCAAAGCCGTGTCACTAATTTCCTCATAGGGAGATATATCTTTGAATATAGATATATCACTGAATAACTGAATGGTTTGAAAAAAGTCAGGAACTGCTCTACAATAGATGGCGTATTTGCGCTCTCTTATAAATTACCCATACTGATTAGATTTTACAAGAAGGAATAATTTGAACTATATGTATCTTGAATAGTGGACTTTTGTTTTCCCACACATTGATGAAAAATAAATATAAAACACTACATATATCAAGATAAACGGAAACAACTAATGAAATGAAACATAGTAATATCAGATTTTATTATTTCTTGGAAACTAAGTAATTCAAAATTTTATTTCACTGCGATTTCAATTAATAAACGGCTTCTTATCCAACTCATTAATTACCAGAACGGCAACTCATTGATTACCAGTGTGCCCAATAGCTCACCGACCTCTGACAATATTTCTTTTCCGACTTCATGCAGGAGTTTTTTCTCCTCAACTTGGATGCTAACACTTTTACCGTTTCTGACTAAGTGGCAGAAATGTTCGCAGTTGGAAGTTGTCAGCTCATAACAGGGAAAGGTGCGGGTCTTTGGATCGAGTTGTTCTTCTGCCCTTTTTCTAATTTCTTGCTTCTCAAAAGGGGGGTACATTTCATCCAGGAAATGGTTTATTCTCCATCTACTGTTGTCAGTGGCTTCCTGAAGTGATATTTTTTTTATCCAATCACTTTTGGCTAATTTTTTTAGCAAATTCTTCTGAGGGCGGGCTTCTATTACTTCCAAATTACCTATGTAAACGACCCAATGATTATAGACATTTTTTCCCAAATAAGTTCTTTGGAATTCAATCAGGTCCCCGATTTCCAACATTTTCCAATAACCGTTTTCTGGATCCAAAAGTGTGGTGGCATCGTTCCACTTTGGGGCTTCTAGCTCAGCTTTTTTTGTTTCTTTGGTGTTCATTTTTTATAACTGACATTGCTGTGGAGTTTTTCGGAATATATACGAATGATGACGTCATACCTTTTGCCTTTAATATGATGTCATCTTATATTATCAGGCGTGACGTCACAATCTCTGTAGTTATATGATATTTACCAAGATTTGATGCTACAAAGTTTACCAAATATGACGTCACCTTATTTGAGTAATATGACCAAGCTTGCGTTTCTGCAATTGCTAGAATGCATTGAGGTGACTCAAAAGCCAGAAGTGATATTAAACAGAATTTTAAACGCAGAAATAGAGTTTCAGTAGAAGCTTAATGAAATTAGACATTCCCTCGTATATAAGTGATTTTTCATAGATATCTCGTCTCTTCAGCAGTTCTGTGATATGCAAACCACCTTCTTTACTTTTATTTATTTTTTTTTGGGGGGGGGAGAGTAAAAATACACGACAGGTCATGCGAATGCATGTGTAAAGCGACCGCTTTGAGTTCTCTTAGGTGTTTGAACTAGGCTCAACTGATTATTTAGGTCTATCTCTCAATTACCATTTGTATTTGTAAGAATGCATTCCCTCCTTGTTTAGTTATCCTTTAACGTCAGGCTGGTTTCGGAATACCCATTTCAGCAAGGGCTGAAATTACGCCCTGGGGGCATATAAGGTTTTTATGGCACTTGGTATTAACCAAGTGACATATAGCAATCGCCAATTCTGGCGGTCTGTCTGTCTGTCTGTCGGTCCCGGTTTTGCTACTTTAGGCATTTCCAGGTAAGCTAGGACGATGAAATTTGGCAGGCGTATCAGGGATGGGACCAGCTTAAATTAGAAATAGTCGTTTTCCCAATTTGACCATCTGGGGGGGGGGTCGATTATGGATGCACCAATTGCATCTTCTTAACTTTTAATATAAATAAAGACGGCAGTTTTATTTCCCTTACTCTCTTGTCTTTTAGTTAAGTATTAAAGCGAAGCAAATGCTGAGATATGGGCTTCTTAAGTTGAATAAGCGCCACAGACTGTAATTCATAATTTTAATAAAACTTTTCAAATAGACTTTGTTCTCATGGCAATTCTACTGTCATTACAGGTAAGTTATTTTTAGCTATGGGGCTGTTATGGATTTTGAAAGTCTTAATGACAAAACGAAGATTCAGTTCAATAATGCTTAACCTTCGTATCGTCAATAAGTACTGATTGTTTATCATTTTATCGATTCATCTCTTTAGCTATTTACATGGCAATATACTTGAATTACTATTTAGTATTATTTTAAGTAGATGTAACGAAAAATCTCTCTCCATAGTATGTCAGTAGTACAGTAATTTTGTTACTTTATTAGTAGATCATTATCTAATTCCGTGGTTAGTACCAAGGATTTGCCGTAAATAGTTTCTACTGCAAGGAAAATATAAATGACAGTCCTTTTCAAGCTGTCAATTTTAGACATCTGTGTATTTTATGGCCCAACAATTCCTGTATTTGCTGAATTCACACAGCTCTAATATATTCCTCATATACAAGATATAGGCTTAAACAACTTCTTATCTTGGTCATCGTTATGATATTTTTGAGAAGCGTATTTCTAGACTAACCTATTCAGGCCATATCCTGTAATAGCTGGGTGGATTGATACTCTACTTGGCAATACGGTGTCCAGGGATCGATTTCAGCTGTCGTATGGCTGGATGACAGGCTTGCTACCAGTTCCTGTGAAAAAGATTGAGCAACCAAAACGTCTATTTTACGCCCTATGTGTCATCAGTGACTCAGGAGGGTTCTCTCCTATTCAGCACTCTTTTGCCGAGACTAGGGCTATCTCAACTGTTCCTAAATAGCTCCTTAAAAAAAGAAAATGTCTGTTTTTCCCTTTTTATAGACTTTAGCTGGAGATTGCAATATGGTGGCAGCCAATTTGTATACCAAGTCAATTTTTGGAGAAGATACTCTTGCAAACGTCAACATGAGAAGCCGTTAGGTGAGAACAGTGATTCTATTGTGTGACACATTCGAATATGTGCAAAAACTCAGGTATTGTTCTTCTTGGCCTTCCTTTTTATTCTCTTTTTTTTTCCTGTCGTCTTTCAGTTTATTTATAAGTCCTGCTATAGATATTGGTACTAGTCTAGATATTAAATGTAGTTGATAAAAGTACAACTGTGTCAAAAGTAATCAAATAAGCTAATCAAAAGTCAAAAATTAATCAAAAAGTCGAATAACTAAATCAAAAAGTCAAATAACTAAATCAAATAACTAATCAAGAAGTCAAAAAGTAATCAAATAACGTAATCAAAAGTCAAAAAGTAATCAAAAGTCAAATAACTATGCCTCCAAGGTTGACAAAACCCCCACAGCCTGGGGGACAAGGGTTGCAAATTATGCGAGTTGCCAATTGTTTATAATATAAGCTGTTCGTGGAAGGGGGGATCGTATAAACTTTGGAAGAGGTTCATTAGATGGGAAATCGAAGGTTCTAGCTCCCTTTTTAAGTTGCAAAAGTAATCGGAGGGCAACCAGCCCCCCTCTTCCCCAACATCGTTTTCTCCCTGGTGCATCCGATCAAAACTTCTAAAATGGCCACTTTGTTCAAAATACTTCAAAGGCCAAACAAGTATGCATCCATAATCGACCCCCCAGCTCTCGGGGCAATGACTATAAATTATGCTAGTTGCCGATTGATAAGATATAAGTTTTTTATGGAATGCGTCGTTAAATATACTTTGGAGGGGACTAATTCGATTGGAAATCGATAACACCGCTGCCCTTTTAAAAATGAAAAGTGATCGGAGGACAACCAGCCACCACAACCCCCCTCCCTCCCCATCACCAAGCCCTTTTTCCCCAAATGTATGCGAACAAAACTTTCATATAGCCATTTTGTTCAAAATAGTCCAGCAGTTAAATGATCATAGCTCAGGAGTTGGCAAAGCTCCCTCAGCCCCGGGGCAACGGCTGTAAACTATGCAAGTTATCCATTGTTAACATAAATGTTTTTATGGAAGGGGTGATAATATAAACTTCGAAGGAGGCTCGTTCAACTGAAAATTGAAAGTTATGATACCCTTTGTAAGAGTCAAAAGTGATCGGAGAGTAACAAGTCCTTCCCCCTCCCACGCCGTCTCTTCCCCATTTGCTTCCGATCAAAGTTTTGATATTGCCATTTTTGTAAAAAAAATATTCCAAAGGTCAAATAACTGTGCCTCTAGTGTTGACAAACCCCCCACAGCCTGGAGGCAAGGGCTTGGATTTATGCAAGTGTCCCATTGTTAACATATAAGGTTTTTATGGAAGAGGTGGTCGTATAAACTTTGGAAGAAGCACATTTGATTGTAAATTTAAAGTTTTTGCTCCCTTTTTAAGAGTCAAACGTGATTGTAGGGCAACCAGCCATGCATCTGGTGCTGACAACCTCCTCCTTCCCAGCCTCCGGGACAAAGGCTGTAAGTTACGCTAGTTACCTGTTTCTAACATATAAGATTTTTATGGAAAGGATCGTCATACAGAATTTGTAGGGGGTCATTCGATTGGGAATTGAAAATTCCAGTGCTCCTGTTAATAGTCGAGTGATGGGAGGACAACCACAACCCACAAGAACTTTTTTCCCAAATGTACCCGATAAAAGTTTTGAAATAGCCAATTGGTTTAGAATAGTCCAGGAGGTCAAATGACTATCCCTCTAAGGTTGATCCCCCTTCCTTGCTCTTTTAATGTGACCCCTCTCCTCGACAAAGGTCGAAATTTCGTAATTTCTTTTTTCTTCTAATTAGTCAAAAGGTATTCTAACTAGCTATGCTTCTAGCAAATTATGAGGCCATTTATAAATTATGCTTTATATTCACTTGTTATAAGTTTGACTTTTATTCGATTTTATTATTTTCCAGGGGGAAATTATTAGCTCTGCCAGTGTTCAAGACTTGATGGCTACAAAATGATAGTTTTTTAAGGTTTTCTTTATTGTTTAGATTTTGTTAAGTTTTTTTGGGGGGAGGGGGGACAGAAGAGGTTATGAGGAGCCATCTAGACCGCCTCTACTAGGACGAATGAGCCTTAAAATTTAAATATATATAAACACATGTTTTCTCACCTATTATGAAAAGTTCCAGCAGTTTTTTTTCTTTTTTTGAAATTTAATAATGATGGAAAATTTTTGCTGTCGTATTTTTATGCTCATCAAACAAAAATGCAATGATGTGAGGCATTTGATATGTCACCATTTCGATGACTTGGCGATCGCTCGTAATAATCAAAGTTTGTGGGGCGTTTCGAGCTGAATTCAGCCTTCGACTCTTCTGAATCAAGCCTTCGAACCTTCTGAATCAAGCTTCGACTCATGTTTTGTAGCTAGAAATATAAGTTCAGTCGTAACGAAAGGCTTGAATGCGGAACTAAAACCTAGTGTTCGGATTTTTTCTATAATGAATTGTATTATTATCTCCCTAAATATTGTGCTTGTCCTAGCGAAATATTTTGAAGCGATTGATTGTAAAATCAAAGTGTACGAAGTTCTGATCAGTTTGGCATTAACAAGTGAAGTTTTACCGCTGTATCAAATTATGTCTTGATGAAATGAAGTCAAGAGGAAGCCAGGCTGATTGAATTCCGTTTTTCAAGTTATTCTTTTATAGATTTTGTGCCAGTTACTTGATTGAATCTCAATTTGCTTCTTCATAAGTAAATTTTCTATAAAAATGAAAGATAATAAAAACTTCTACCAGAGAATCATAAGAAACATCAGAATGATTTTGGCGTGTGCGTTATTTTTTCAGATGTAAATTTGCCTAATTTCAGAGTGTAATACATTTAAAGACAGATCCTTCTTATGAAATACAGTAGCAAATACAATAACAAGGAAAAAATTCTGCCAATGATTTTCACAAAATGACTGGTAATATTATAACAGAAAATTGAAATTTGTCTTCTTTGCTAGTTTTGTTCATTTTTTGTAAAGTTATTCGATTTGGTAACCGGACCATTCTAATGTCTATAGAACATTACCTCTAAGGAGGCATGGGCATTTTTAAGCTGATTATTGACTTATTCTTTTTCTTAGGGAATGGCTTAAATTCTTGGTGATAAAGTGAATGCTATCCAAAGAGTTATACAAAGAAGTGGATTTGTTTCTTTTCAATTGGTTTGAATTATTTTTTGTTTTGCTTGCTGATGAATATTAAATGGCTTATTGGTGTTTTGGAAATGTATTCTAAAATAAAATATATTCATAGTTAATCCCAAACTAGGTTGTGTCTACTTTCATCGATCATATCTTCATCTCAAGGAAGTATTGCCATTTTATATTCTCTGGTCTCTATTTTAACAATAGCTATAATTCAGGGGTTTTCTGTGTGGAAATCGGCTGATGTCGACCATAGAGTAAACTTTATTATACAGCAAAATATATTGGGGACTTTAGGCTCGCAGATATACGGAGCCCGTGAAAAAACTCAAAACATTTAGAGTTAATTATTTTTTTAAGGTAATTTGAGGAAACAACTGTGAATACTGAAGAAGTCAGTTTTATATGTACATATGCCAATGTTCAGTTCTGCATGTTAATGTACCAATGTTCAGTTCATGCATTGCCAGTAAGAACTCAAAACGTATCCACGTCAAGCTTATTATGAGCACGTGACAAAAAAAATAAATGAAATCAAAAATAGATGTAAATCTCATTCGTTGATTGCATTTTTGTCCAAATCGCAAAGCAAAACGACTTAAAATTTACTCCTGGGTGAAATCAACGCCATTTGAATTTTTATTTCTGAATCACTTTTGTTCGTTCTTCATTATTTTCCCGTAAGCAAAGCCATATCCTAGGAGGGGAGGTTCGGGACCCCCTTCACGTCCCCTTCCCCTAAATTTTGTCTTACCCATAAAAATTAAAAAATGTATAGAAACAAGTTTTGGACTCCTTCCATGAAAAGTAACTTAAAAGGGTACCTCACTCTTTACTGGGGGAGCGCTATTGCACCGTTTATGACTAGTACATGACGTCATTGGAATTTTACAGTATAATTTTTAATATTGTGTCACTAAGTTTGTGACCTACATGCACTTTCTTATTTAAGTAAATGACGTCATCATATAATTACCATATCAGTATGAGGAATGGTGACGTCATGTTTGGTATATATATATGATCCCTTTGGCTGTGGTAATCATTAATTCAGTACATCTTTTACTGTGATAATCTATATAGCGTGCAATGAATATAGCGTATAAATGTTTTGCCATTGGAATTCCAGCCTCTATCGCTGCAATATCAGTTTCCTGGGCTATGAAAAAGCATAAAGAAGCTAAAACGAAGCGAATTAATGCTTCTACTGCATTAACAGAGTCTAAGAAGAAGCCACTTGATATTAAAAGATGTAAACAAGCTAACCCGGACGAATTTAATACTTGCAAAGAAGTAACAGAGTTTAAGAAAAAAATGCTTGACCTATTGGATTCTGAACTATCTTGCTGCATCTGCTATGAGGTATTTGTTGAGCCAGTTAGACTGCCGTGTCTACACGCTTTCTGCGAAGCTTGCGTCCTTCAGAATGAAGAAAACCAAACAAAATGTCCTCTGTGTAGGGCCACGTACACAGTTGGTCGCAAAGATACCCTTTTAGCCGGTTGTATTCAAAACATTATCGAATCTGCTTATAATCCAAATGAAATGACCAAAAGGGATGAACTTGTAGCCGCACATAAAGACTTGAAAAGTCTGATGATGGAGAGGAAGAAGAAAAAATGGAAAACTAAAATTTTAAAAGGGGTTGATTTTTTGGCTGATCTATTTGTTGTCTGTGTTTTATGTGATAGCAATAGAACGTTCTGGGATCCTGTTTTTGAACTATTTGAATAAAATTGCTGACTCAAAATTTCTATTAGATGCATTTAGGAACAGTACAACGTGTGTTTGTGTGCGGGGGGGGGATAGATGCCATTCGATCACTTTGATTCTTAGAAAGAGCACTAGAATTTCTGATTACCAATCGAATGAGCTGCTTCCGAAGTTTCTATGACAGCGCTTTCTATAAAAACCTTCTATACACCAGTGCATAACATACAACCCTTGCCCTGAGGGCTAGGGGGATTTGTTATCCTCAAAGACAAAATTTCTGGACCTTTCAAATCCTTTGAAAAAATAGCTATTAGAATTTTTTATTAGAAGTGTTTGGTAAAAAATTGGGCGTGGGAGAAGGGTTAGTTGCTCTCCAATTACTCTCGACTATTGAAAAGAGTATTAGCCCTTTCAATTTCCGATCGAATGAGCCCTTTTTGATGTTTCTACAACAACTTTTTCTATAAAAACCTGATATGCCCCAAAGTCATTAAAAACCTTTGTCTTGGGGGGGGGGATTTCATTCTCAAAGCCGTAATTTCCAGACCTTTCAACTACGTTAAACAAAATGGCTATATCAAAAGTCAATGCTAAATCAATGAGCTTGACTAAATCAATGCTTAAATGTTATTTTTGCAGTTAGGGGATTACCGTGAGCATGTAAAAGAAGTATTAGATACATTTATGCATCTATAATTATTAGATACATTTAAGTATTGGATACATTATGTATCTACTAGAAGTATTAGATACATATTAGTTACTCTGACAGGAACAAATTGGATTTTCATTATAAACTGTATACCGCTTTTATTGCAAAACGAAGATAAATAAATTTAAAAGAGACACTTAGTGATGTCATATACAATTGTAATGGATAGAGCGCGGTCAATAGTCATGTATATGACATAGCAGAGGGCCATGGTACAGGGTCACAATTATGACCGTGAAGCATGGGCGTTCCGAACAATGGAGACAGATTTGCTAGATATTTTCCGGAGAAATTGTAATATACTTGTCAAGTATCTAAAAGAAGTCAAGTTAAAGTTAAACAAACGGAAAGCGAGCAAGTCAGAAAGTTGGACCAAATAATGATGGTTTTAATGAGTTTGATTAGTAAAATACATGCCCATAAGGTCTATTTCACTAAGGCCATGACAAACCCCCCGTTTCCAAGATTTATTCTCCCCGCCTTTTCAACCTTTAAGATCCCGACCTCAATGAACCAACTTCCAGAAAGTCTTTACCCTTCAACCTCTCCCACCAATCCGCGAGAGAAACAGCAAGAGTTTCATTCCTGCATTTGTAAACATTATTAATCGGAGAATTTGTTGTATTGGCTCAGTTTTTTAGTTAATGATTGGTTTTTTAATCTGACAAGTGTCCTTGTTTTTCTCTTTTTTTGAATTAACCCTGTCTGGGGGAGCTTTTTATTCATTTGTTTTTTCAGTGAAGATTCTTTAAAAATAGTATTTTTCAATAAAAGTACTCCTAGAATAGTATTTAAAAAACCGAGGGGGCAAGTATCTAGGGAAAACTCCCCCTCTACAAATTGACGACCCTGACTGGGAACACTGATTTTCAGTTTCAAAGGAACAAAAACAAGAAAATTTTGACAAAAATTACTCTCCAATAAATTATTTTTCCTTCATTAAATTTATGAAAACTTGAATCCTTTTTAAAGTAATCTTTTAACAAATATTATGCGTCTCCATATCTCCTTGCTATTTTTTTTTTTTTAACTTGACTAAGAACATTGAATCTTACTACAACCTTAGGTACCTGTCTGTTACAGCCCCTATGTTAAGTTTTTCATCCATTGACGCACTGTAGAACCGGTTTCTTTGTTAGTTTCTTTCAGCTAAGCGTGAGAAAAGACAAAGACATCTGGTACAATAAATGGAAAATAAATTATTTGGGCTATATATTTGCACATTATGGGAGAGGTGGGTGTATGACAAGCATTTGGTCAGTGAGAACTTAGGATACAGTTCTTACTTCATAATATACAGAATAATACTGTGCCTAACACATTGTGCCTGTAAAGGTAATTGATATTTCATTTTCTTTCTTTTTCCTTATTATTAAGTTCAGTTGAATTTTTTTGCTGTAATCATAATATTATAAGTTTTCCGACTCATGCTATCGTTTCCCTTTCTTTCTTCTGTGCAGAATGTCGGTCCAATATACCTGGTTTCTTAAACCCGATACTTTTTGCATTTTTTAAATCCTTTTTGAATATTTTTAAAATCTGTGATTATGTGTTTATGTGAACTTCCTTACTGTTAAAAAATTACAAACTTGTTGGGTAGTGCCTGTGTTTAGTTAATGACATATTAATAGAAAAAGTAATTTTTTTTCCTTCTGGCGCTATACAGGCAATTCTTAAGTTTTTCTGAACTCTATTTGCTTACCAGGTATTACTGCTTAAAAACGCCTTACAAAAAATGACTTCCCGAGTTTCAATAAGTTGTCGGATGCTTTTATTTAGTCACTCTGACACCGTTGCTTTCAGAGGTCATTTAAATCAAGAGTTTTGTTTAATTGTTTCCTTAGAGCTTTTTTCTATATTTTATATTTTATACTTATATTTTTACTCTTTACTTTTTATATTGGTAACAGTTGAGTAAAGGTTTCAATCAAAATATCTGGATATTTATCCTTCCTTTTTGTACTAACTGAAAATGTCCTCCATTTTACTTCTTCATATTTTTTCCCCATCGGGCGTAGCCAGTGTAGTCTTTGAAATTATTTTCTATATTTATCATGATTTCCTTGCGCATAACATAGTTATATATGTACTTTTTTTTATTTTTGTGTTAGGTGATACTTTTCAAAACTGTATCCTAGAAATAGCAACAATCGGAGATTTGAAACTTGTAGGAAAGCCCTCTTCTTTCGTTTTGTCTCCTCATGATTATATCACCATTAAAGATTTCACGGTATTTAGATATAGCTTTGATGATACAAACAAAGCTATTGTTGGAGTTTATTTTTTTTTTTTTATGGCACTTGGTATTAACCAAGTGACATATAGCGATCGCAAATTCTGTCAGTCTGTCGGTCTGTCCCGGTTTTGCTAATTTAGGCACATCCAGGTAAACTAGGGCAATTAAATTTGGCAGGAATATCAGGGACCGGACCAGATTAAACTACAAAAGGTCGTTACTAATCCGGTTGAATTTTACCTATTTTATTTTCTTACAGTTTATGATGTGGGTGGCTCTCAATCAGATCGAAATATTATCATTATTAATGATATTCATGTTGATATCAAGGATTACATTGTTCCAGCTGCGTGTAATCTTGAGGACTTCAGGCAAATGCGGGCCGATTTTGAATGGGAAAATAAGTTCACTGTGAACACTACTCTTACTGACCTGCACAAATATATAGAAAATTTGCTTGGATCTACCAATATGAAGTGCTTGACACCAGCAAAGGTTTTCCCTTTATCTTTTCTTCTTTTTCTTTCTTTGGACTTTTAGCACATCATGTCTAATTAAACCTGTAGGCATGGTTTATTTTGCGTATTTGTCTATGTAATAATGTTGTTGTTGAATTTTAACTGAGAAAATAGCATTCAATTGCTAGGGTCTTGGACAAGAAATTTCCAAGCATTCTTGGAAGGTTTTTGAAAGGTTGAGATGGCTAGGACGCGTTTTGTAGATAAAGGATTTCAGATTGCAAAGATTGCCTTTTTCTGCCATCCATCTAGGACCAAAGGAAAAGCAGGTCATCCCGAGTTGGAGATCGTAAGGAAGGATTTAAAGGAAATTTGTACTGCTTAGGAGGAGGTAGAGGGGGAAGCTTTGGATAGAGCGGGATAGAAGAAGAGCGTGTGAAGCTGTGTTTGTTTAAGGTGGCTAGGTGCCATTGTGAGCCCTTAGTAGTGGTAGCAGTAGTACCATGTTGTTGTTTTTTTTGTATATAACGTGTTACCATTTTTGGGTAGCTATAAGTCTTATTTATAGTAGAATTAATGAAAGGGAACATGAACTTGAATGAATAACATCTATTATTACTAAATTGAATAAAAAGAAACGAGCTTAAGTAAACTACGTTACTTCTATTGACAAAATTGTAATCCAACCTGACTATTCACAGATAGGGTTAATGGGGGATCCTGGAGGACTGGCTTATTTTATTAGTCATATAAGTTTACAAGCTCTCCATGCTTGATTAGGGGCTAAAATTGAGAAACATGGGCATAAATTCAAGAATATCATCCTATCAGGTAGTGCCCTTTTAGTTCCAGTTCCTTGGTTGAACATTCACTATTTTGTTTTAATTCTTTCTGTTTATGGCGCACAACAAAGGCCTTCAATTTTTTTTTTTTTTATTAACCTCGTAATATTTATTAACTGGAAGCCAACTGAGCCTAACAATTGCATCTTCTTAACTTTTAATATAAATAAAGACGGCAGTTTTATTTCCCTTACTCTCTTGTCTTTTAGTTTAGTAATAAAGCGAAGCAAATGCTGAGATATGGGCTTCTTAAGTTGAATAAGCGCCACAGACTGTAATTCATAATTTTAACAAAACTTTTCAAATAAACTTTGTTCTCATGGTAATCCTATTGTCATTACAGTTAAGCTATTTTTTAGCTATGGGGTTTTTATGGATTTTGATAGTCTTAATGACAAAACAAAGATTCAGTTCAGTAATGCTTAACCTTCGTATTGTCAATAACAACTGATTGATTATCATTTTATCGATTCATCTCTTTTGCTATTTACATGGCAATATATGCGAATTACTATTTAGTATTATTTTAAGTAGATGTAACGAAAAATCTATCTCCATAGTATGTCAGTAGTATAGTAAATTCGTTACTTTATTAGTAGAGCATTATCTAATTCCGTGGTTCGTACCAAGGATTTTCCGTAAATAGTTGCTATTGCAAGGAAAATATAAATGACAGTCCTTTTCAAGCTGTCAATTTCAGACATCTGTATATTTTATGGCCCAATAATTCCTGTATTT